>NW_015386474.1:662307-869928 GCF_001527695.2 Protobothrops mucrosquamatus
GGCCCTCCCCCTGGGGGTCGCCAGCCTACATTGCTTGGCCGACGGCACCCTGAGGAGGCCCGCTCTGTGGGAGCGTACCGGTCTATGGGAGGGAATCTGTGGCAGAAGGCGGTCTCGGAGGTAGCCAGGTCCAATGCCATGGAGCGCTTTAAAGGTGGTAACTAACACCTTAAAGCGCACCCGGAAGACCACTGGTAACAAAGGAAGCAATCAACTTTGAAAAACAAATTCTATATGTACAACTACTACCTAGCCCCACATACAAGCAAGAACTCAATTTTCCTGAAGGAACCTCAGATCTATCGGTATAATTAATGTGTTATAATTTATTGGTCTCATTGTAATGTTGAAATATATTCTGAACAAAACAAGTGAAATTTGCCTCTGAAAATATCTTTAGTTGTACTCTCAAAGCTAAAGATTTAAGGTACTAAACTTTACAACTGAATGCTGATTTTAGGCAGATGTGCTCTCTTCTGATTTATAGTCTTTGTTCTGGATTCCAATGCACTTGAAATGCTATTATGCACATTGTACACTTTCATTCTACAGTACTGATTTTTGAAAGCCCTACATGGAATTTTTCTGGGAAGTGCTGTTTTCTGTTACAAAGGTCCACTCCCAGAGAATAAGCTGATTGAAAGATAATGGACTATGAGAGCACATCAACTGTTAGGCATGAAATTTCAGCAACAGAGTTTAGAAAACGCTTGCCATTAACTGCTCTGCTAGTAGCAGGGCAGTAATTTTTGAAAAGTAAAAAGAAAAATATGCCCTTACATAATGATGCATCTTAAATATAATGCTTCTGTTCCCATTAGTTAAACCCCAAGTTTCTAATATCTTTTGAATTAAGATCTTCTCTATTCATGAAGAGTCAGAACTCTTCTGCCCTTTGCTTAAAAGCTCTTTTGATTTCTTTGCTCAGATAAGAAAGATGGTACCTCTTCTTTAAGTTATGTTTATTTAGCAATACAAGGTATATGTACATTTATGAGAATCCACCTTTGAAACCCATGAAATAGGAGACCTGCACAGGCAGGGGTCGGAATTGGTGCTGCTCAGTGGCCTTTGGGGCCATCCTGCTTGTCACAATAGTGAAACAGAGGATAAGAAAGAACAGACAAGAAGTGAATCAGTTCCCATGGCAGAATCTTTGGGCAGAGACTCCGCAGTAGCCAGCATTAAAACAATCGGGCTCCATAGCCGAACGTCTGTTTAATGCCCTCAAAATAATAACGTTGCCAGCCCTCTTTTGTTCTCTCTTCTTCACTGGCTGGGATGCCCTTCCCTTCTAGGCAAACTTCTGTTTCATCACCCTTGTCGATGAAGGTCAATATGATAGTTGCAAAGTGTCCTAAGAGAGCCAAATAAATGTTACAATCAGTCATGTAGCATCATCATAGGAAATACAGGAAAACTAACCACACACTTGGTGATACAGGTGTAGAAGTCTACCTCCAGAAAAATCCCTAGCAAATCCTGTGAAATGCTTAAGGCTTTACAGCAGTCAATATTTCATTACGATGAGAGAGATTGCCACTGCAGCTGATACAGGAATCTCTCAACCAAGGAACAGAGCATTTATCTAAGCCAAGCCCTATGAGGCTTGCACTTTTTTTTTTCTTGCATTCAGAATAGCTTTATCTGCATCCTACCATCTCCACTTAGACATCTTTTGCTATGATATTTGCAGCCAAATAACTTACCCTCTGGCCAGGACTTAAATCTCCATTTCATAGCAATCTGCTTTGCAGAAACCTAAAAAAGAAAGAGAACTTATCTACCAAGGAAATATTCATGTGGATACCCCAAAGGGGAGAGGCTTCATTGGAAAGCCACTGTTACTTAGGTAAAAGTCAAATATCTGTACCTGCTATAAAGTGTCTCTGAAGTGTTTAATTGCTAGGTGCGTGCAGGGCTAAAACAGAGCATTTCCCTTAGAAAAGGAAAAGCATCGCTCTCAGATAGCTGAGCAAAATAAAGCTGCCCCTGAGTTGAAACCCCTTAATTTGCACTGCTTTGGCACAGATATCTAAATCTTGCTGTAACCCACTGAATTTACCTGACAATGACTTCTCCCTTACTAGAACTGGAAAAACAAACAGACTTTTCCCCTTTTGCGCATGTTCCATAATAATAGTAGTAGTAGTAGTAGTAGTAGTAGTAGTAGTAGTAGTAGTAGTAGTAGTAGTAGGAGGAGGAGGAGGAGGAGGAGGAGGAGGAGGAGGAGGAGGAAGAGAAGGAGGAGGCAGGTGGGTAAGTTTAGGTGGCCAAAAAAAAGCCCCAAGAGTTGGGGTGGTTCCAGAGAATCCCCTCCTCAGCTATAGTAGCATTCGGGAATAAAATATTAAAGCAAGCGACAGCTACATGACTCTAAGGATGGGCCAAGATAGATGGATCCTGAGAAAACCCTGAAAAGTCTACTGTAAGCAGAAGGACAGCTGCATCAGAATGTCTCTAAGCCATAAATTTTCAGTTAATCTTTCCCAAGAAGCCAGAATTGGCAATTGACTTCTTTGCAACTCTTCATTCAAGCCCAGAAGAAAGCCACTTGGCAAAACACTTTTTCTCTGTTTCTTTCAAATATTCTCTTATTAGCTTCTGCCACCTTCCCTTTCCCCATTTTATTTTCACCTGTATTCATTTTGTTTCTCTCTCAATGGAGGCTTTTTTCCTCAGGCTTCTCTCTTTTAACTCAGCATAATATCCCTTTCTAAATACTTCCTATTTCACCTGGGATCCTGCATCTTCTTGTATAATTCCATACACCAACAATCAAAAAATCAAGCAATCCAGAACTGCCCAGAAAGGTACTTCTCTCCTTTTCTCTTCCCCTCAACTTGAAATCCCTTTACCCTTTTCTCTCTAAGAAAAACCTTTGCTTTCTAATCCAAAATAAATGTGCCTTTCAATGGGTTCAAGTACTATCTCTTAGCATTAGTGAATTCTGTTTGTGAATATACTCAGTGGTGGCATTCAAATATGTGAACAACCGGTTCTCTGTATGGATGCCATTTCCAAAAGTCCATTCTGGGCCTGGGCAAAAAAAATTAGCTACCGGTTCTGCCAAAGTGGTGCGAACCGGCTGAATCCCACCACTGAATATACGGTTTCATCTTTTAAATATCTTGTTGCCATTTTTTGTTTTAACAAGATTTTTCTCTTCTCTTTTGCTATGACCAGAAGCTTTCATGCCACATCTTTCTATTTTTATTTTTCAGTCCACTCTGTACAGTATATGCCCCGTTAATCTCTTCTCAAAATTACTTGCTTCCCTTATATTTCTCTGAATTCACCCCTCATCTTTCTTAGCAAAGTGAATGGAATTCAATTCCCCATCTCTCACAAATCTGAATGTATTAAAATTCTCACAAGATTGTAAAATGTTGTTTTCCCTTTCCCACTTTCTCCACCTTGCTTTCAAGCTTATCTTGCATAGTTTTTTTTATAGATACAATACAATACAATATTTGCAATTATGATATGCTAATTATTTAACAAAGGATGCGCTGGCTCAGCAGTTAAAAGCGCTGAAGTTGTCAACTGGAGAAGCGACAGCCCGGGTTCGAGACTCAAGTTCCCCGCAACAGTGTGAGCATGCAAATGCAAGTAGATTAATAGGTACCACTTTGGTGGGAAAGTAACAGTGTTCCATGCTGGCCACATGACCACAGAAATTGTCTTAGGATAACGCTGACTCCCTTGGCCAAGAAACAGAGATGACCACTGTGCTCTAGTGTTAGGCACAACTGGACAGGGAAATCTTTATCTTTACCTAATTATTTGACATATGTGCACTAGCCTTTATTCATACAATTTACACACTTGACGAGATCCTGTGGGCAAAGAGATCATTGTCCAGAGGAAAGACACTGTCCAACTTCCAAATAACATACAAACGACTCGTCATTACTAATGAACTTACTAGTTCAAGGAACTCGCCAGTGACACTCCCATTTAGCAATTGGAATTTTCCTCCTTTATCAGCCTCCACAACAGCAGGTGAGTGAGTAAAAGCTTGCACCATCTAAAAAAATAAAATCCAGCATAATAGTCCATTATTAGACTTTCTAGTTTCCAGGTCTCATCTACTAACTTTCACTGATACTTTTAAAGATTAGAGCAGTTTCATGGATGAAGGGGCACTAGTAGCTCTTCCTATTTCTCGTGGTATTTTCAAATCAGAGAAAGGGTGCTTCAAATCAGGACCTTTTATTCTGAGAGAATATAATCCCGAGAAGAAGTAAAGTGGCTCTTTTCCTTGGAATATTCTGGAGGCATCACTGCTATATAACAAGTTGATCACTGCTCTCCAACTATAACGGTAAGCAGGATACCCGGGGAGGGGAAGGAGATTGATAGCAAACCATACTAAAAATCCTATATATGGGGCAAGAAATGGCACAGAACATCTATAGAAAGTCCTGTATTAACTTACCTCTTGGGTAATGAATACTCTGTAGAGATCCTCTGGGGATGTCAGGAAAATATCCTTCAAATTTATCTTGCAGGTAGGAATCTTAACTCCTACTGATTTAGATGTAGAACTGTTGCCAGCAACCTGTTCATTAATCTAAAACAGTATCACACATTACACAATTAAAATGCCTCTTAGTTGCTTCTGAGCTATAGCCATCCCAAAAAGGTCTTCAGATAAAGCTAATCGTTGCATTACTTGCAACTGTGGTGGCAGCAAAGATATGAACTTGCAGCTAATCTTGTTTCTGGCTGGAACCCACCAATCCCTGACAGCAAGCTACAGTATATACAAAATAGCCCATCTTTTGCATTGGCTAAATAATTTGAATAATTCATGTCACAGAATATACAGTATATATATTCCAGAATGCAATATTTAAAGCTTAGGACAACTTTATACTATGCTATTTAATATGTAAAGAAATCCTCTTGTCTTTTGAGTGACATTTAAGAAAAGGAACTAAGAAAAGACTCCTTTAAAACCATTTTGCCTAGACTTTCTAAACTCATATTACTTCAAACTGGGTACTCTAACGCTTACCTTGTGCTTATCTGCTTTATGCACAGGATGATTCTGTGGCTCTGACTGTTCACCATTTACTGTAGGCAGAATCATGCCTTGGGTAAATTCTGAAAAATATTAACAACTGGTATTCAGAAAACTACTCTACAAGACCTTAAAAACAAACACCACAAAAACAAACCTGATCTCCAGAAAGCCAACTTAGGAATATCTGTAAAGCCATTGGGACTATTACACTATATCTAACAGGGATAGGCAACTTTTTATATCCAGAGGTCACACCTTCAATTATTTATTTTTCCAGCTTCTGAAGGCTATAAGGAATGCTCTGACTATGAACATAACCTTGAATTCTCTTTATGATTGAATATAAAAACCACTTTGTTCCTAAATCCATTCTTCTTTTCCTTTTACAAGCTAACAGTTCAGCAGAAAGCCCCTTTGTCCCTTCTGGGTTCCGTCTGTACCTGTTTTAAGAGTGCTGATGTAAGTTTCCATAGCATTGCTGATCTGCTTTGCACCTTCTTGCTTCATCAAGTATAGCAGGTTTGTATCTGGTTCATCTTTTGCAAGACTAACACTGATCTAAGAGTAGCAGGAAAAACGATATATTATCTCAATAGAACATGTCTGCTTTTACCATATATATCAGGGCTTTTCAACCAGTGGTACGGGTACCACCTGTGGTACTTTGGCACCTGGCAGGTGGTACGCGACCATCCTAGAAAAGTGGTAGCGGGGGAGGTGAATGAGAGCGCCGCCGGGCGGGCAGGCGTCTTGCTCGGCTGTGCCTTGGGGGGCACTTTTTTCAGTGCCATTGTAACTTCGAACAGTCACTAAGCAAACTGTTGTAAGTCGAGGACTACCTGTACTTCTATCACTTTCCCCCCCCCCTTTTTTTTTGGTCATCAGATTTTTGACACCTTGCTAGGCGACTGGTGGTACTCGGATATTGCCATATCCCAAAAATGGTACAATGGGTGAAAAGGTTGAAAAGCCCTGATATATATCATATATTGCTTCGTAAAATCATTTCTTCAGAAAATATCAAAAATATTTTATGCCTTTGTATATTAGAAGCAATAGGGATGTGTAAAATATTCCATACACGAGCCAGCCTGTGCATATGACTGCTCATTTAGGAGGTCTGAGACCAAACAGAAACTCTGCGTTTTGGAAGTTTTCTTCTGCAAAGAGTATGAAATGCTTTTGTTCCAGTACACTTCAGATCTCTGGGTAAGGGACAGCAGGAATTAAGAACAGAAAAAAGCCAAGTATATCGATAGCGGTAGCTAAGGGAAAGAAAGAAAAGCAAAGGAAAGTTTGGGGGGGGGGGGAAGGATAAATCATTCTGGGAGTTGCTGAGGAGATAAAGAAGGTGATCCATATTAGCTTTGCCTGCCCTGCCCAGCCCAACATCCCTCCAGATGTTGTTTTAGCTCAGTGTTTCTCAACCTTGACAATTTTAAGGCATGTGGACTTCAACTCCCAGAATTCCACAGCCAGCAATGCTGGCTGTGGAATTCTGGGAGTTGAAGTCCACATGCCTTAAAATTGTCAAGGTTGAGAAACACTGTAATTTAGCTGAAACCTACAACAAGCTAAACATTCCAAGTTCTGTTTCTGTCAAATTGTGGGCCAATCCAACACAGTCTGGCAAAACTCCCAGAATGCAATGGTTTGTTCTGAGCACAGAACAAAATATATTTCCTATTTTGAGTACACCTCTTTATGTCACAATTTATGATATACTCCCACCTGCTAAAAAAAAATAAAATCAAGCAGAGAAATGAAGGGGAACCAAAATTCTCCAAAAACAACAGCAATGAGATCTGCAATTCCTTTCCAATGAAATAACTTTGAGAACTATCAAATTTACCTCAATGTCATCGATATCATTTTCATCTGAAAGATTGGGAATCTCCACATGCCCTTTATATTGCACACCTGTTTTTGAGGTACCTGCAATGCAGCAATATTTTAAATTAATTTTAAATTTTAAATTAAAACCTTGGTTCAATTTCACTTTCCCAACAAAGTTTAACAAGTTTTGGCATTCTAGAAATGGAAATATAAATTCTCCAGTCCTTTGTATTTCTTTGAAAACACTACAGAGATCCTGATTTCGTGATAATATCTAGTATTAACAACATTTGTCTTCTTGTATAAAAAGAAAATAGCA
The DNA here is from genome assembly GCF_001527695.2 of Protobothrops mucrosquamatus. NCBI lineage: Eukaryota > Metazoa > Chordata > Lepidosauria > Squamata > Viperidae > Protobothrops > Protobothrops mucrosquamatus. The sequence continues at coordinate 669,495 of NW_015386474.1, forward strand.
ACTCACCTTTCCAAGCCAATTGAATGTTCCATTCATAGAAGAAAATCAGTTTTCCTTTGCGGTTGTTGATAGAGGCTTCCCCATCTAATTTACTCACTTCTGTCACTTCACAAGTGCCCTCTGCATTCTCTACTCTAACGGCCAGAAAAAGTGTTTTCAGCTTCTCTGATGACCAGTTAGATGCATCTCTTTCAGTCCTAAGAGGGGAAAAAAGGAAAAAGTGTAATAGCACACACTTTGCATTTATGCTTATGTTTCAAGTAGGATTTACTTAAACATGCAGTGTTGTATATTTTGCACTGAATTGTATCAAGAGTTTGTAATTTGTTCACCTCTGCAAATTTTGTTACTGGTTCACTTTTATTATCTTTCTTCCTCAACTTAATATCGGTGCAAGAAAAAAATGGAAAAAACAGCTGACAATCTCAATGGTTCTACACTCGTTTTCCTTGGGAGTGAATTGGCAATTCAAAAAGATACAGGACCCCTTACTATTTCCTGCGCTATAATTTTAATATAGTTGTTCACTCTTTTCTCTTTTAAGATATCCCACAGTCTAAGAAATAACCATCATTCTCTCATGACATACTAGTAGTGCTCATGTTTCTAGTTATCCAAAGAGGGGCTATAGCAGTGGTGGCGAACTTATGGCATGGGTGCCAGAGGCAGCACTTGGAGCCCTCTCTGTGGGCACACGTGCCGTTGCCCCAGCCTTGCCTCCCCCGTGACCCCCTCCTCTCCAGGAGCCCCCATGGAGGAGAGTCGCCCCCGAGCGTGGCAGCCAAAGACATGGCAGCCAGACAGAGTAGACAAGACTCTGCCCTCATGCCCCATCGTGCACAGTTGATGCTGCGGGGCGCGGGCAGAGGGTGTGGCCATGGCGCTGCTGGGTGATCTGCAGCGCCATGGAGGCGGTGAGTGGCCCTGTGGGCAGGAGGGATGGAGGTGGAGGTGGAGCGGGGCAGGGCGTGGAGCGGAGGCAGGGCCAGTTTTCGGGTACTCGGTCTTTAAAAGGTTCGCCATCACTGGGCTATAGTCTGCATTTAATGTGCTAAGCCAAAAGGACTGAAGATCCCAGGGGCAAGAAGCAACCAGCACCTATAACCATGATTGCATGGAACCTACGTGGTTTTGTAATACAATACTTTAATATTGCTCTCCCTAAATAGTGTAACATAATAGTCTCTTTACATTGCAAAAAGCATTTTATCCAAGTAATCTAATGCACATCAACCCTTAAAAATATTGCACATTTTGTTTTTTTCCCCAATAGTCAGGTGATTATCTGAATCTGCCAACTTATTCAAAATTCATTTTTCACTATATGTTGTAAGTGCTGCAAGTCACAATAAGGGCATTCCAAAAATTCTGTCTCATACTACATAATGTTCAGATGTGGCTCTTCTATTAGCAGGGCCATTAAATAAACAGCAGAAACTCCTTCTGAAGTTTGCTTATTGCATGTTGTGAACCAGGAATCCTATTCCATCTTCTCCAAATAAGGAGTAACTAACTGAAAGCCAAGGAATTTGACAGCTTTTGCCTCTTGCTTGCTAAGATGGGAAAAAGCCAGAACTCTTGGTTTGCATATTACTATAAGTAAACTTTTCATGATTTAGTCTTTCCCACAAGTAAGAAGAGCTAAATGAGTCAAATTTGCAGTCATTATTTTGATTACAATGATGTGAGCAACTTTGGTTGAGCTTAACTCCTAGTGCAGGGGTGTCAAACTCAATTTCATTGAGGACTGCATCAGCATTGCAGTTGCCCTCAGGGGGCTGGGTGGGTGTGGCCAAGGTGGTTGCGGCCTACTGGGTGGGCATGGAGTGGGTGTGGCCTACTGGGTGGGCGTGGCCAGCTCTACATCGTTCACGTCAAGGGTGCTTGTGGGGGCCTGGGCAGGAGTGGGACAGATCTGAGGGTCTCTGGCAGATGGGGGTGGGACCAGGGCAAGTGCCAAGGCATGGTCCACTGGAGGAGCCTCACTGTTCCTCTCAGGCCATGCGGTGGGGGGGGGGCTGGATGGTGGTGCGGGCTGCCCGGAGCCCTGGGCAGCAGAGGTCAAATGCCCAGCCTGGCCTTGAGCACCCGCGGCACCAAGCCCAGCCCCACTTCCTCAAGGCTGCTGCTCAAGGTTCTTCTGGTTCCTTGCTGTTTCCAGACAGCCTTGTGGAGCTAAGACTGAATGCGTTTCAGCATAGATGGCACCACAAAATTGTACATTGGCTCCCGGCTAGCCTGGGCCAGGGCCAAGGCAGAGGGGGCCGTTCCCTCACTGTTTCCAGGATGGCTTCGCGGGCCATATGAAACCACTTCGCAGGCTGCATCCGGCCCCCCCGGCCTTGTGTTTGACATGTTTGTCCTAGTGACTCATGAGCACCTCCAATGTTGTTTCCTTGGCAATAATGAGAAGTTTGCCAATGACTTTTTCTAGGGTTTAGTCTATACATATGAGATTTCCTTATCGTCTATCTTTCAAGTATAAATATGGCGTAGCTTTTTCCAAGACCAGTCAGGCTTTACTTGGTGCTTCTACCTCTTGTAATAAAAGATCAAAATCTGAACTGGCATGAAAATCAATGTGCAAGACCAACTGACTGTGGATAACTATTCTATATCTATAGAATTTTCAAGTGTTTTATTTTTGGCAATAAAAGAATGTCCTTCCTAAACCAGATCAAGATTCGTATAATTCGTATAATTCAATATTCTGTCTCCAAAAGTGGCTCTTGATAAACTTACACAGTCTGATGATAACAGTTGTCCTCTTTGTTACTGGAACCTGGCACATAGACTATAATTGTACAAAGAGGTTCTGCGTAGTTATGGAGATTGTCCAATCAACAATGGATTAATCTGCAATAAAATTAATTTGATTTGTATAACCCAGCAATTTCTGGTCACAGAATATTGTACTAGATAAATATAATCTAGGAAGGAGATTCTTTCCTTACAGAAAAATCCATAAACGTCCTAAGGTAGAAAGACACAAAGTGCCTGTCCCCTAATGAACTGGTCTTCCACTTCTGCCATAAGCAAAATTCTTCATTTTCTACATTTTGTAATTAATTTTATATTACTACAGTATGTTGAATATGTTTTCCTTGTTCTCAAACTGCTTACCTAGATAACATGAAATTCATATACTAGAGAGAGCATATTTTCTCGCCATCCATATAATACCATCTTTGTGGCTACTAAGTGAGCAAATCTGTCAAAATACAGGTTGTCCTTGACTTACAAACTCAATTTCTGTTGCTAAGCGAGACATTTGTTAAGTGAACTTTGCCCCATTTTCTAACCTTTCTTGCCACATTTGTTAAACGAATCACTGCACTTGTTAAATTAGTAATACGGTTGTTAAGTGAATCTATCTTCCCCATTGACTTTGCTTGTCAGAACGTCACAAAAGGGGATCGATCACATGACCCCAGGCCACTGCAACCTTCATAAATATGAGTCAGTTGCCAAGCGGCTGCATTTCGATCACATGATCATGGGAATGCTCTAAAAGTCATAAGTGTGAAAAACAGTCATGTCACTTTTTTCAGTGCTGTTGTAACTTCAAATGGTCACTCAACAAACTATTTATTGCAAGTCGAGGACTACCTGTAATAGCCTAAAATGATTTTAAAAGGTCAGGCATAACAAAATACCATATGACATGAAAAATAAAATCCAGTCAAGGCTGGACTGCGTACATTTTCAGAATCCAAAATTATTAAAAATTCTGCCACAACTTATCTTCACCGTTGCTGATATCTGGTGTTGTGGATGGGCCTTGGAGACAGGAAAAACGGACCTAGTGTACACCTGAATTTGTATGCCCAATACAGTGGCCAACACAAGACACTGTATATCAGTGTTTCTCAACCTTGACCATTTTAAGGCATGTGGACTTCAACTCCCAGAATTCCACAGCCAGCAACGCTGGCTGTGGAATTCTGGGAGTTGAAGTCCACATGCCTTAAAATGGTCAAGGTTGAGAAACACTGCCTGTATATGCACGCAGCTACTCCCTGGCTCTCCTATGTTTAAAAGCAGCTTGATGTATCGGAAAACAGCATTTATTTCTTTGTCAGGAAAAAAAAACTACCGGCTTGTGCAGGTAAATGCTGTTAAAAGAACTTAGCACGTTTCTGAGAAATTAAGACTATTTCTGTCCCGGAGAAGAGAAATACCGTCATTCAGTGCAGCAAAAGAAAAGGTACCCCGGCCGGGTGGGGTACCCCCCCCCCGCCCGGATTTCTCCCTTTTCTGGGTAACAGTCAATCCATTGCCAATCCCGCCCGTCCTTGGGAAGAAGTCCCCGTGGATCCCGGCCAAGGTCCCTGCGGAGATAACGCCGGGCACAAAGAGGGATGCCTGGGAAGCCCGGGCGAAGCAAGAAGGGCGTCGGGCACCGGGAGCGCCTGGCCCTGGCGGCGGCGGCGGCTGCAGCAGCGCCAGGGACTGAAAGCAGCCGCCCCTTTCTGGCTGCCCCGCAGCGCCCTCCCTCCTCTCACCCACCAGTGCCAGTTATTGACGTTGGTTGCATCGGCGCGCTGCTCCACGATCCAGCGCGGATCCCCTTCTCCCCACTTGGCCATCAGCGCCCCGAAGAACCAGCTCCCGCCGCCGCCACCGCCGCGTCCGCTCCGGTCGAAGCCGAGCGCTGCCCCCTCGCCTCTGGAAGCTACTAGAAGCGCCGGTACCGCGCCGCCTCCCGACTTCCGTCACCGGCCCAGCTTCCTTCCTTCCGTCCCTCCTCCTCTCCTCTCCTCCTCTCCCCACCCCTCCCCTCCCCTCCACAGAAGCGCCATGGAAACGGAGGGAGCATGGGGGAGAGAGTGGCCGCCGCCCCGGATTTGGAGCCCGGCGCTGGAGCCGCGAGGGGAAAGTGGCAGCGGAAGGCTTATGGGCGGGGAAATAACGCGCGCTGCTCTTGGTGTTCGGTCCCCGGGTGCCGTTTGGGTGGGGCTTCTCTATGGTGCAAACTCCGCTCCATTGAAGCGACCGATCGCGTGGGAACTATAGACTAGACTAGGCTAGACCAGCCCCCCCCCAACCTTTTGGGCACCAGGGACCGGTTCCGCGGAGAAAGGTTTTTCCCATGGACGGAGGGGGCGTGGTTTCGTGTGCTGTCTGCATCCCGTGGATGGGCTTGGGTTGTTTGTGTAGCCCGGGTTCTGGTATGCCGCGGCCCGGTGCCGGTCCACAGACCAGGAGTTGGGGACCCCTGGACTAGACTACTCCCAGACTTTTCGGGTTGCTCAGCTGAGTCGGGTGGCAGCGCCTGGTCGACCTGAGCGGATAATCCGGGGGAAAAAAAAGTTAAGCTGAAAGTCTGGCGACCAAGATGCAGGATAGCGTGTGAACCCTCTTGAAAGGCAGTCTGCGAGTGAGATATTAGGAAAAGAAAACGCTTTTCTGGTGCCGGTTCTGTTCCAAGAGCTCTTGCAGCCCAAACAGCAAAAATGCACGGCCAATGCATTATTCTTTGGCTAACAGGAATTTAAAGGCCACACGCATTGTAGCCAAGTCCTCCGTTTTAGCATACAAGGCTCTCGTACATGTGATACCTCCGGTGGGACCATCCTAAAGTATACGTTTTTCGAAGTTCTGTTACGTATATTATTTTTGTGGCTATATTTCATGTATGGGGTTTGACTCCAGCGAATTAAAGTAATCCACATTCATTCATTCACAAGCCCAAAATTTACATTTTTACGCAAAATCCAATCCTTTGCGCACATACTTCATTATTTTCCGTAAGTTTGTGTTTGCTGTATCTTCACGGTCTCGCCTATATATAGGTTCCGCTACCAGTGTTTCTCAACCTTGACAATTTTAAGGCATGTGGACTTCAACTCCCAGAATTCCACAGCCAGCATTGCTGGCTGTGGAATTCTGGGAGTTGAAGTCCACATGCCTTAAAATTGTCAAGGTTGAGAAACACTGCGCTAATCAGTATCTTAATCGGGTACGCTTCTTAGCCCTTTAGCTATTTGACACGAGCACCGCGCAGTGTGGAAGAATATTGTCTCCTCCGTGACTCCGTAGTCATGAAAGCGAAGTGAACCAGGAAGCGGAAAAGGAAGTATGGCTTCTTGGAAGTTATATTTCAACTTCTAGTTCGATTTTTTTTTTAAGGCGTTTCGTCCCGGGAAACCAAGATATGAGGACGTGCTGGGAATTGTAGTTTCCTTAAGCAGTAATACCTTTTTGATATATCGAAGACGAGGCTACAGCTTGGAAGACATCACTCCCGTGATGCTTTTCGGAGGCAGCCTGCGCTCCCTGGCTACGGCGGTATCCGAGAGCCGGGGACCCAACCGAGTCGTTCCGCCGGGAAAAGGGCGGATTCGCTATTGAACATGGACCGCCACCCCGCATGATCGGAAACTTGGCCGCTTCGCTCGTTCTCGTTTCTCGTGGTCTGGCCTGCTTCTTCGAGGGTATCTGGGTCGGCTTGTTTCTTTGGGGGCGACATTTCCTTCTAGGTTGGGGGCGTCCCGCTTCCTCCCATCAGTTTAGGGTGGAGAACATCAAAGCTGCCTCTGGTTGAGCTGGATTCCGGGCGGGAGGTTGCTGCTGCACCGATCGTCCCTTGTAATTCGCATAGGCGAACGGTGTCGCCTCTCAGACGGATCTCGGCCTCCCCTAACCCCCTCCCCCCTCCCATTTAAGCTTGGGACAGGCAAAGGAAAAAAGGAAAAAATCCCGGCAAATGCAATTTTGTCTTTCTCCTCCCCCGTGTTGTTGTTTTTTTTATATAAAATTTTTATTAATTTTTATAATTGAACAACAAATACCAATATGATGCATTTACATACACAAGCAAAAAAAATAATAATCCTACTCAATACATTTTCGGAGACGCTCGGCAGCCCCCGCCTTGCCTCCACCCTCATTCACTTTCCTCTCCTTCCTCCGCCTAGACCAGGGGTAGGCAACCTCGGCTCTTTTATGACTCGTGGACTTCAACTCCCAGAATTCCTGAGTCAGCATAGCTGACTCAGGAATTCTGGGAGTTGAAGTCCACGAGTCATAAAAGAGCCGAGGTTGCCTACCCCTGGCCCTAGACCCACAACCTCTCCTCCTTCCTCCTTTCCACCTGCCTACATCCCATCTCCCTTCTTAACCACCTCCTCAAGTGCAGTTTGGGGTACCAACCGAGCATCTCCTCTTTTCAATACAATTCCATTATTTACCTATAATATATAAATACATCAATTTTTATAATTTCTATCCCCTAGTCTTTCTCTATAAAACTATCCCTTCATTCCTCCCCCATGTTATTAAAATATTGTTAAAATATAATTACAGTTGAGGATGAAGATGAAATGAAACGAGGGCCTTCCCTCCAAGATCCTAATAAGGAGAAGGTGAAGGGATTAAACGTCAGGAATAAATCCAGGACAAATTTATTTGCAGCTTTGTTTTGGCACAGAATATTAGTACTCCTTATTTAGAGTGAAATCTTCCCTAGATGTGCCTTTTTTTCGTCCAATACATCACAGACATAGACAAGTGTACATGTATGAAATCTATCATTGTTGTACTGCTGCAAAAGGTTTAGTTGTAAAGTACCTGGGAATAGTATACAAGTTAATTTTCCATGTGAGGACAATTGGCACCAGATCAGTGACTAAACCTCCAATAAAACAACCCTTATAAAATTGCGCTGCTAATTTGTTCTACACTTTATATACTTTACCATTTAGAATGACATACAATAGTAAATAGCCTAGTCATATAGCAATTACTTAACAGACGGTATTCCGAAAATGTATTTGTTAGTGATAACTGCTATGCTACAAATGCAGTGAATCTTTGAAAAATAATGAGAGATATGTGTGGCACCAATTTAATAGCTATGTTCATTTCAGTTGAGCTGTGTTTCACTGAATATTTATTTTAAAAGGAATATTAAAGTATTTTGAGAAATATAATTTTGATAGTTTTGACTTTGGTTTTTATCTTGGTATGAGAACTGACATCCTGTGGGGAGGCACTATGGGGATACCTTTGGCAATTGATATTTCATGGATGCAAATAGAAGTTCTGTAAATGTGCAGATGTGTGGAAATATTGTTCAGAATGTATTGACAAGTGATACATCAAAATGGCAATGGAGCAATGTCAGTAGAATAGGATAGGAGCAATGTTAGTAGAAGGATATTCTGTCACTTTTTCTTGGAGCTGCCTCATAGTATGCTATTTATAGGTATCAGTTAGATCAGGGGTTCCCAACAAGGGGTGCGAGACGATATTCCAGGGGGTGCGAAAATTTGGGTTTAGAAGTTTCAAAATTATAGTGTATATGCATAATTCGTTATTTTGAACTTTTGTAAGGGGTGCGAGAATATATCAGAAGTGTTCTAGGGGTGTGGGGTATAGAAATGCTTGGGAGCCGCTGAGTTAGATTGATACTTTTGTTTCAGTGGCTATGCATTATAGTTTTGAGAATATCCAGCATACAACTCCTTTTCTGAACATTTGGCTATAATAATGCTGTACTCTGGATATGTACAGGAAATGTATATTTATGTGTAGTTATTCAGTTGATTGTTTCTAAATAGATTAAAAGAAATATATCTATCTACTAATAAAACTCTTATGTCCGTAATGTTTCCTGGCCAAAATGGTGCATCCTAGAGCAAAACCTTTTGAATCTAGATATCTCAAATGGACAGAATACATCCCAAATCCAGGAACCATGACTTTAGTGGAATAAAAATTTGGCAAATTTTATAAATATTTTATGACATCATAAAGCATTTTACAATAATATAACATTTGACATAATACAAAATACTATACAACATTTCCTTTGCTGATGATGTTTGATTGTGCTATACAGTTCAACATGAACTGTTTTCGAGACAATACATCTTTGAATATATTCCTGAATTTTTAAGAACTTTTCAAGTATATTAGAAGCTCTGCCATTATTGAAGGCATTGAGGATTCTGGTAAGGAAATATTTCTGAAACGACAACCCAATTGAATTGAAAAAAATAATATTTATTTTGCAGATGAACAAGGTGAAGGTTGATGAAGAAGAATATTGGAACAGTTCCAAATGTAAGGCCTTTACTTTTGATGATGAAGATGATGAACTGCTTCAGGTATAGTTTTTATCATGAAAAAAAATGGTGAAAAGAGTGCATTTTCATGCCCTTGCCTGAATTTCTGGAGAAAGTAGGAATCTGCATACAGAATTAGAGTTTTATATCTTATTTTTGCTTTTAAGAAATTAGGGATAACTTTGCAGATTTTGTTATAAATTGGAAGCAGAACTGTTAATCACATTTGTTTGGATGTATGTAATTTATGCGATACTGGTGCAGAACTGAATTTCCTCATTCCATTAAAAAGTAGTTTTTCTTTCTTATGATTTGTGAATATATATATCATAAAACATTTCCTGTGCTGGTGTTTTATTGTGCTATACAGTTCAACATGAGCTGTTTTTGAATATATCCCTGAATTTTTAAGAACTTTTCAAGTATATTAGAAGCTCTGTCATTATTGAAGGCATTGAGGAATCTGGTAAGGAAATATCTCTGAAACGACAACTCAATTGCGATTGAAAATATAATATTTATTTTCCAGATGACAAGGTGAAAGTTGATGAAGAAAAATATTGGAACGGTTCCATATATATATGAAAAAGAATGTATGCATAGAAGTACACTTGTTTTCTCATAGTTTTAGATTTCTATTCCATGTGAAAGTATTTGTCTGTGAATATGTACAGTAAACCCATGATTTTGAGGGACTTTGGATGTAACAGACAAGTCCATTTTCCATTTTATACAAAATGGGCATTTTAGTCAGATGGATTTCTCTGCTATAAGTTTATTGAAGTGTTTGCAGATGAGAATGTAGGAATGAATGAACCTTTAAAAAGTTGTGATGCACCCAGAGTACATTCTAATCTGATGTCTCAACAGAGGGACAAAAGTTAGTGCTTCCTGGTATGTATGATGGAGGAATGGCTCAAGCTATTGAAGTGAAAAGTTGTGGAGTTTATTTTAATACACATTATATAGGAAAGAATCTGGTTTAAGTATGATATCTACTCTTTAAAAAGGAGGTGGCTGGGACAGCACTGAGCCCATGAAGTATCTTCAAATAGTTCTATTCTACTTCAGGAGATAGTGCTTCAATAAGGAGGCATCTTTAAAATCTGGGCTCCTAGGAAACTAACTTTGCTGAGACTTTCCCCTTCAGAAAAGTGAGCCTGGTGTATAGGAACTCTGGTTATAGTGCCTAAACATATTGTTTTTACTGCCAATGATGGAGGAGGATCCTGGATAAGAATTCTATAACAGGACTGCTAGTTTAGAAATTCACCAATGTATAGTACTGTTCCAGTTCTACCAGTCCTAACTCTAACTTAGGCTATGCAAGTTTCGAAAGTGATTCAGAAGAAGGGCTTCAGAATGCATTGGGCTGCAGCATCACTTTAAAGCAGCCTCATATAAGAAAAGGAAAAGAGTGGTTGTTCTATGGAAGGAGAACATTGTGGTCTTTATTCAACTTAAACATAGGAAACTGAAGAAAAAAAAATGCTCAGGTTTCCCAGGTTTAATTAGAATTTGTAATGCAGTGCACATTTCAAGAAATTTAGGAATGGCTGATATATAACCTATGGAGTTATGACAGAGCTAATATTTATTTTGTTGAGAAGAATGGTTGTAGCCAATAGGGACTGTGTATCTAAGAAAACCTGGGTTTATCTTAAGAGATGAGTTATCTTATAGTGGTACCACAATACAAATATAGCGGTCCCACTAAATCAGTGATGGCGAACCTTTTAGAGACCGAGTGCCCCAAAACTGGCCCCGCCCCTGCTCCACCCCCTGCCCCGCCCACCCCCTGCCCGCCCGCAGGGCCACTCCCCGCCTCCAGGGCCTGCCGCAGATCGCCCAGGCAGCCCAGCAGCGCCATGGCGGCCACGCCCTCTCCCCGTGCCTCGCAGCATCAACTGTGTACAATGGCACGTGAGGACAGAGTCTTGTCTATGCTGCCTGGCTGCCATATTCTTGGCTGTGCTGCTCTGCGTGGGCCACACTCAGGGGCAACTCTCCTCCAGGGGGGCTGCAAGGCTGGGGCAACAGCATGTGTGCCCACAGAGAGGGCTCCGAGTGCCGCTTCTGGCACGCGTGCCATAGGTTCATCACCACTGCACTAAATGCTCAAACTCTAGTCAGAACACAGAGTATAATAACCCCGTGTCCCTCGGTTGTACTCAGGATGGAGTAGGAGATAAATGATCTGATTCTGGGAAGCAAAAACGACTTTCAGGACATTCTGGCCTTTGATTTGACATCTAGAGAAGTTCTAATCATTTTATAGGACAAATATGTTAGAATTCAATCAGTAAAGGAAACACAGATCTCATTTAGATTCTGATTCTCCACAGTGTGTTTATGCTGTTTTATAGATCCTGCTTGTTGCCAAGTTACTGTTAGATTTTCAAGAGCAAAATGGTTTTTTGAACTAAGTGTAAAGATGAAGCTGATAAATATGACAGAGATTTGTACAGAGTTAGTATGTCTGAATTTCTCTGTAATACTAAAGTCCTTTTTAACCTTTGGTCTAATGATTAACGGCACCAGGCTAGAAACTAGGAGACTATGAGTTCTATTCTCACTGCAGGCATAAAGCCAACTGGGTGAACATGGGCGAGTTACTTTCTCTTCACTCTGGGAAGCAGGAAAGGGCAAGCCACTTCCAAAAATGTTGCCAAGAAAACTGCACGGACTTATTCCAGTAATTGTCGGAGTCAAGACTGACTTTAAAACACCAAAATAAATAAATTCAAAGTTTGTGAAACATGGATGCCAAATAAAATATAATAGAACTTAAGGAAAGATATAGTGAGTAACTCAAAATAGGCATTACATTTATTAATATTTTATCCCATGTGTATCTAGCATCTATAGATGGATTCAGATACTTGGAATAATTGAGGATATTACCTTGAACTTTTTTGGGGATCTAAGAATAGATATGTGCGCCATTTAGGAAAAATACATTTTTCTTCTGAAGAAATCAAGACTTCATCCTAACATTGTTTTTATTCCTAGTTGAAGGAATCCAAGAGAGCAGTCAATAGCCTTCCAGATATTACAGATGATGATGATGATGACCTTGAAAGGTTCAACTGGAGTGGGGAACGTGTGGGCAGTAAGTTAAATAGTACTTCATTTGATTTGGGGAAATTCCTTTAAAGCATAAGTCTATGTATCTTGGTTGATGTCAGAGCTATCAATCAGAACTACACCCTAAATGCATTTTGGAGAAGATCCATGTTTAAAGTTTGGGTAGTGGCAAAGTCTAATGGGTTCATTCCTTCATTCATTTTCTTTTGCCCAAATTTCCTTTTTTAGTAAGGAAAAATTAATGAAAAAAGTAATTGAAAGTAAACAATAGTCTCTCCAATAACTTCAAAGGAAATCCCTTATCTATCATAAACTAAAGAACTGGAATATCTGATAATGCCAGATCAACGGCTATAAATCCTTAAGAATGTTAAATTGGTATTGACAGATTTGAGTTGTAAAAAGGATCATTATAAAAATATTTATGTATTAAATAAATTTATATAGCTACACAACTTACATATAGATGATTCCAGGTGGCTTACAAAGTTTAAAAAACCCATCATATAATAAAACCCATTTAAAAAAACCCCCACCCTATCCCGCATGACGGCGACAACACAATCAAATCAGCCACTTGATCTGCTTGGTCTCCATCCGTGGTCTCCAAGCCCGCTGATAAAACCATGTTTTGAAATACTAACCTACAAAAAACCTAAACAACGAGAAAAACAAGAAAAATGAAAAAAGTCCAAATATTTAGATACCAAATATCTAAAATTATACATTTAATATGTTGAAATCACTGGCTTGTAAAAATTCTTATAAAACTATGTTATCAAGCAGAGAATAGTTAAAATATCTAAAAATGTCATTTTACTGTTGTAAAGTATCATGATATCTATACCAAACATACTGTTTCATTTCCTGTTTAGTTGAAAATTTGCCATTTTCAAAATAGATAAATTTAATAACATTTTTCTATGCTAAAGAATGATACCCTTTTTGCAGATCCCTCTCTCTCTCTCTTTCTCTTTATAGGCATTTCATGGTCAATCAAGGAGACTGCCTCCAGCAGCGGTAGCAGCAGTACCTCTGAAGGGAGGGATCTGAGTCAGCACAAAGGCTCTTCCTATGCAGCTATACCCAAGCAATCCTCTTCTTACTCACTGAGTAGCTTTTTTAAAGGTAGGATATTGATTACAGGGGCATGTGTTCAACAGAGCCATCCTCAGAAGCATCAGAATTGCATTTCTCAGCTTGCCTGATCAAAAGATTTCTTCTACTCTGGCTCTTGCCTAACTTGTGATTGGCAGAATATTGTTAGAGCAGTTGTTTGTCAATTTTGGTAGCAAGTCTGTGCAAGATAACATTTGTTATGCACTCTATATGCTTATTACTTAGTATCTTACTGTGCAAAAGTCACTGTTTTTAATGCTTTAAAAAATATTTTTATGTTATGTGAAATACAATGTTTCCTTCTCTTTATATTTCCAGCTGAATTAACAGTTTTGGCAACAGGATAAATGCAGCATAGGCAAATTTGGTTTTGAGAAAAGGAAAAAAATCTATCCAGTCTTCAGCCATTGTTCAACATTATTAAATGAGATGTACTTAGACGATGCACAATTACACATCTTAATGTATGCTGTTTGGCATTTATTTTACAGTTAGTGGCTGAATAGGCTTCTAGTTAGAGGAAATAATGACTTCATTCCTGTCTTTCATATTTGTGCTTTACTTCTAGGAAGAAATAAACATGGGAGTTTTCAATCACTTTCAGATGGTAAGAAGATTGAATTTAGTCTTAAGCTTGCTCAAAGGAATGTTGCTTCTGATACACCATTGGAGAAATTAGTTGCATCTTCATATATGCTCTCAGTTCAGGATGTAGTGTCAGATTTGGCCCTGCCATTAAGAAAAGAAAGAAAGCCAGGATATAGCAGCTAGTAGAAGTTGCAGTCCTTGTTCCATGCTGAGACTGGAGAACAGGAGTAGGGCTGTCTCTACATAGAGGAGTATGTATATCTTTCCATAGAGCAGGACTGCAGCCCACTCCTTGTAGCGTATCCAAATGAAGCAACCAAGCAATCAAGTGTCACCACAAAGCAGATTCATGTGTTTGTTTATTATATTAATTTATATAGTTTTCTATCTTGCCAGTTGCATCTCTGGGTGGTTAACAGGAGATTAAAAACCAACAGAACAAAATAGAACAAGAAAATAATAAAAGAAAATTTAATCAAATCCATGTAACAACAGTCATCCCCCCCAAATTACATTGATTGCTCACCCAATCTCCAGACCCCATGCCTGAAGTTATTTATTTATCTCATTTAATTTCTCCCATCTCATTTCAAAATGACTAAGGGCGGCTTTCAGCATAAATTCCAGGTCTTCAAAGATTTTTGAAACGCCAGTTGGGAAGAAGGACAAATTGGCATTTGAAATTTTCAGTAAGATATTTAAAGCATATACCCTAATAATTAGGCAAGAATCAAGATAGTATTTGGACTCTGGCAAATAATACCTTGAAACTCATTATTTGCTTCTTTTGGTTTTTGGAAACAGAGACTTTTGTTTGTGCATTCAGACTCTTAATTTTGTTATTCTTGCTTTAAGTGGCATTATTGTTAACTTTTGTGCTGTATCAAAGTTGGTGACTATGAACCATAGAAGGGGCAAAAAAGCATGGAAAGATGAGAACTTAATTCAGAAAGTTTAAAATGTCTGCTCTTCCTTTTTCAGCTCTTACAGACACAGGATTTAAAAATTATGCTCCAGAATTACGCAGACCAAAAGGAGATTATAAGGTTAGTATATTTATTGGAATCTGAAGGAAGGAGAGAGTTAAATAGTTTAGAGTCAGTTGACTAAACCCTATCCTAAATGTAAAAGCTCGTATCATCTCTTTTTGCCCAAGGACAACTGAGCACGCTTTTGTGCATATGCATACGCTACGCATATAATTGTGTTATAAAGCTAGGCAAGAAAACTGGAAGCTTACAATACAATAACTATAGCCTGGTTTGCTAACAGTGTTTTCCTAGGCAAATATATTTCTTTAGAAGCAAGTTCCATGTTTTAAAAGAGTTTAAAAAGAGGTTTTTTTCTTCTTAATTAATGTTTGAAGAAAAAAGAGATTAGATCATAGAATCATGGAAACCTTTAGTTGTCATCTGGCTCAAAACTATTCCTTGATGCTTGATCAGCTAAAATCAGGGGGTATACAACTTTTGTTTGAAGTCCTCCAAACTTCATGGGACAACATATTCAACCCTATTACCCTTGTAGATTGGTTCTGTGGTTCTAATCCTGTTATCCAAAATGAAGTAGAACAAGTTCATCTGCTCCTTTATTTGCTGAGAGATAATCAAAATATCTCCTTTGGCTTCACTTCTGCAGGCCAAACATGCCCTAGTTCAGGAGTAGGCAACCTTGGCTCTTTTATGACTCATGCTGGCTCAGGAATTCTGGGAGTTGAAGTCCACGAGTCATAAAAGAGCCAAGGTTGCCTACCCCTGCCCTAGTTCTCTCAGTGATTAAACTAGTGACAGATAAGAAACATAGGTTCCAAACCAAGATCTCTTATCTGCCTATATGTTGTATTCCTAGATTATTTTAAAAGTCCCCCGAGAGTTGCCTGGTAGGGTGCCTGAAATGTTATTTCTCTCTCTCCCCCCCATATATTTTAATCAGACATCATAACTGGATCTTTCAAAAGACTGAAGGGATTTGGTTTTCTTTTCACTCTTTTTACGCTTTCAGGATTACAATGCTGATTGGAGCCCTAACGATACAGTAAGACGGCTGCAGAGAGGCAAGGTAGGAAGTGGAAATGGGATGAAAGCTTTCAGAAAGCTCATCTTATGTTTCAAAAAGGTTAAAAAGTAACAGATAATTCTCGGCCTACGGACATTCATCCAGCAACCATTCAGAGTTACAATGGGGCTAAACCAGGGGTAGGCAAGCTTGGCTCTTTTATGACTCGTGGACTTCAACTCCCAGAATTCCTGAGCCAGCACAGCTGTGCTGGCTCAGGAATTCTGGGAGTTGAAGTCCACGAGTCATAAAAGAGCCAAGCTTGCCTACCCCTGGGCTAAACAAATGGTGATTATGACCGGTTCTCATTGTTCTGACTGTACCAATATCACGCAGTCATGTGATTGCAGTCTAGTGCTTGGCCATTGGCTTGCACCTAACAACCACTTGCAGAAGGCTCACAATAATGTGACAGTGATTTGCAATCTTTTCTGCCCGGCATCCCCAGAAAGTCAGTGGGGAAAATGGCAGAGAAGGCTGCACGTTGTTGGTCGTAAACCTCCTCCATTTGCGCACCTCTCCACACCTCCTTTGCTTCTTTTGCACCTTCTTGCATCCTCACATACCTCCCCAACCTTCACCATGCGTTTCTTGCACACCCTTTCCAATCCTTTCCCCCTTGACACCCGCTGGCACACCCTCTCCGAGCCTTGGCGCGCCTCCCTCACATTGCCATGGACTCTCTCCATCACTCACCATGCCTTCCCTGCACCATCAAGCACTGCCTCCTCCACCTTGCAGCAGCCATTTGCCTGCTTCTGGCCTGCTTGCAAGCTGCCTGGGATTTGCAAGTTCCCGCTTGCTTTCCCAGTGCCTGGGTTGTGGGAAGCCAGCAGAAAGTTGCCTCATCTTAACAGCTGTGGAATTCAATTAACAACAGCAACCAGGACTACAGGTATTGCTGTCTTTCAGCAGCAGAATGTTTAGTTCCATTTGCCACCATAACTCGAGGATTATCTGTGTAGAAATTAGAACGTTTTTATTCCTACTTTTGAACCTATTTTTAACTATTTATTTATTTATTTGGAAGGGTTGCTCACACTGCTTTGGCACAATCACCTGGAAAATATAACTATTGGTGGTTTCCTTTTCTGTTTATTTTGACACCTTATTGTGCAAAGGGACACATTTTGACACCTTATTGTGCAAAGGGAAATGAGTCCTCTGCATGAAGACCAATGGGAGACTATCAAGTGCTACCACTGCCATAATTCTATTTACATTTACATGACATTATAATTATACATTATGTCAGTGATGGCGAACCTTTTAGAGACCGAGTGCCCAAAACCTGGCCCCGCCTCCGCTCCACCCCCCTCCTTCCCCGCTCTGCCCCCCCATCCCCCACCCCGCCTGCCCACAGGACCACTCACCGCCTCCAGGGCTCTCCGCAGATCGCCCAGGCAGCCCGGCAGCACTATGGCAGCCACACCCTCTGCCTGCGACCTGCAGCATCAACTGCATGATGGGGTGTGAGGGCAGATTCTTGTCTACGCTGCCTGGTTGCGCTGCTCCGTGTGGGCCACGCTCGAGGGCGACTCTCCTTCAGGGGGGCTGCTGGAGAGGAGGGGGTCACGGGGGGAGGCAAGGCTGGGGCAATGGCATGTGTGCCCACAGAGAGGGCTCCGAGTGCCGCCTCTGGCACCGTGCCATAGGTTCGCCACCACTGCATTATGTTGTGCCAACCTCAGAGCAAAAAAAAATATCCATCAGTTTAGTTTTAATTCTTCAGAACTCTGCATTGATGGCTAGATGGAAGAAAGCTACATTTAGAAGACATAGAGATGATCCACAATCAATTTGCTTTAGAGCTGCCAGTCAGATATATCTGACAATTTGCATAGCTTTAATGCCTTTGAAGTATCTTAGATTTCTTAAGGAATTGTTTAAAGTGAGGTTCTCAGAATATGAGGTACTGCCCAGTTTTTCCTTTGCCATGGAGATTAGGAAATAACTGAGATTACTTGAGGAAGAATTGTCCGGGAGCTATAAAGAGAACCTCCAATTCGTCTGGATCCTCAGAGTTATGACTGGGGTTTTCTGCCTGAACACTTGGCACGTGTTAGAATGATTTCAAGATTTTCTTGAAAATGCTAGAAAGAGAATTCCTAATGCAGTGTTTACCATTTGAGACATAGTATTAAATGACAAAACTGTTTTTCTCAGTGGCTGAAGTTCCTGGGACTTGTAATTAGGCTAAAGCTGTCTCCCTGAAAACAATCACTTCCAGCAGTTGTCTCTGGAATTGCTCACACAATCAACTAAACAAGTGTAGTTCCATTGCAAATACCCTAGGGCAGGGGTAGGCAACCTTGGCTCTTTTATGACTCGTGGACTTCAACTCCCGCTGGCTCAGGAATTCTGGGAGTTGAAGTCCACAAGTCATAAAAGAGCCAAGGTTGCCTACCCCTGCCCTAGTACATTAGAAAGAGTACAGAGAAGAGCCACAAAGATGATTAGGGGACTGGAGGCTAAAACATATAATGAACGGTTGCTGGAATTGGGTATGTCTAGTTTAATGAAGAGAAGGACGAGGGGGGACATGATAGCAGTATTCCAATATCTCAGGGGCTGCCACAGAGAAGAGGGAGTCAGGCTATTCTCCAAAGCGCCTGAAGGCAGGACAAGAAGCAACGGGTGGAAACTAATCAAGGAGAGAAGCAACCTAGAACTAAGGAGAAACTTCCTGACAGTTAGAACAATTAACCAGTGGAAGAACCTGCCTCCAGAAGCGGTGAATGCTCCAACACTGGAAGTTTTTAAGAAGAAACTGGACAGCCATTTGTCCGAAATGGTATAGGGTTTCCTGCCTGAGCAGGAGGTTGGACTAGATGACCTCCAAGGTCCCTTCCAACTTTATCATCATCATCATCATCATCATCATTATTATTATTATTATGAGCACCCTGCCAAGAGCTTTTCAATATTGTTTTTCTTTATGAATCTCATTCTTCTCTAGGTGTGTTCCTTGGAAAGGTTCCATTCCTTGCAGGACAAATTCCTGCTGCTGGATGAAGCTGTTGCACTGCATGATGGGAATGTTATTACAGCCGTAAGTCCTGTTCTGATCATAGTGGAGGGGGGGGAACCCATTTAACTTCTATTTCTTTGTATGCGATTACTTTTATATTACTTTTTTCATAAATCATTTCCCTGAATTCGTGGAATTTTCTGGATGAGGCAATTGACTTTTCTGTTTTGCTGTTATTTTGGAACGCAAGGCCTGGCTTCAGCTACCCATGCCTCCAAGAAATGAAGAGTGAATTAATCTTATAACAGCCTTTAAATATTTTCTAATTTTTAAAGTGTCAAAAATCCAAATTATCATGCAAGCAGAGGTCCCCAATGTTTTTGAACTAGTGAGCACTTTTGAAATTTGGGGATGATGTTACCAACACTTTTACAAAGTAGTTGCCAGTGTGAGTGTGGCCATTTATAAAAAGGCAGAACTACAGCCACTGCTTATTTAGCAATTATTTTAGTTAGCAATTATTAGTAAATACGATGGTAATAAACAATAATGAGATTTTTTTTCCAACCTATGCCCATATTTACATATTTTACCTCCCTGACAAAAAAAAGTATTCAGTATGAAACTGATTAATGTCAGGTCAGTTTTAGGTAGCAGGGCAAGTTGGTGAGAGGGTTCTAATCTGCTAATTGATTGTACAGTATGCTGCCCAAAGTTGCTTTCTGTGAGATAGGCACCAAGTAAATTTGATGAATCAATCAGTCAACAAAATCACAGAGGCTGAGTTTGTTAATTTGTGATTAGCACTCTTTAGGGAGATCTCTACTGCGGAGAAAAGCAGCTCGGGAAGAGATTATTTAAACAATCTTTCCACCCTGCAAAGAGGCAAAAACAAAAAACGGGCACAGGATGCTATATGAGAGAACTTTATCTGAATAAGATGGCAGGACTCGGTGATTTTTGCATCAGAATAGAGCTGCTAAATGAGGAATGGATATACTGTATGTGCTCCCCACACATTTTCTAGTCTTTTATTGCCTCCTTACCCACATCATTATCTATTTTTGTTCTGTTTATTGTGGGCAAATGAGCATATTTCCATAGAAAATGTTGACTATTGTTCACTACATTTCCTATTTTCTGAGAATGCCTCCAAGGGTTACCCTAAGCCCAGGAGCATTCTTGAAAATAAAGGTTGTTTGAGATTGGCATTCTGCATGTACTAGCTTTTTGTTTAATGTTGTTAATTAAGATACTTTTAAAAAATGTTTTGAAAAATAGGAATAAAGAAGGAGTGCATCCAAGAGGGCATTGAGGCTACTTTATTCCAGAGAGGCAACTTGTTGTTAAAGATGGATCCAGAAGGACAAACCTGATCCTTTAGGGGGAGAGTGCAGTCCTAGAAGGGACTGAACTCCAGTCACATCAATGTATGAACTATCCACGGAGAGCACCGATGTTTGTCTGGACTGAACTTCAATTTTTGGCCCTTGCTGATAACATAGCCAAATCATCACTTTCATTGCCTTCTTGAATCTGATGAAAAGAGAAATAAAATTGAGTGTTGTCAGCATTCTGATGACATTTTGCTCTACATCTATAAAGATCTCGCTTAGCAGTTGTACAAATAAAGGCAAGATATCAATCAATTGTAGATGAATGGATGATTATAATGCTCTTATCTGTTTTTCTGCAGATACTCATTTTTCTGAAAAGAACCTTAAGGAAAGGTATGTAATGTCCAGGATTCCCAGTTAGATTTATAAATGTATGTGTATAAAGTATGTATAGCCTACTTCTTGTACAAGTCAAGCTGACTGATCCCCTGTGCTTTTCAAGACAATCATTTTAGGCAATGAAAATTATATTTTAAACAATATAAATTATTGGTTTTATAACATGAATTAGATGTAATTCCTTTATAGTGGGGTAAATGTTGTTGGTTATAATTAGATTTATTGAGCATAGAGGCCAGTTCCCATTCATCAGCATAAATAAGTTTTTTTCAAACGTAGCAACCTTAAGACGTGTAGACTTCAAATCCCAGAAACGCCCAGCTTGCATGCTGGCTGAAGAATTCTCGAAGTTGAAGTCCACACTTCTTAAATTTGCCAAGTTTGAAAAACACTGCCATAAATACCATCATGCTACAAATTGCATCCTATACAGAACACCTGTTTTGGTGATGAATTCAAAGTTTACTATTCTTGGC
This sequence comes from Protobothrops mucrosquamatus, assembly GCF_001527695.2. Classification (NCBI taxonomy): domain Eukaryota; kingdom Metazoa; phylum Chordata; class Lepidosauria; order Squamata; family Viperidae; genus Protobothrops; species Protobothrops mucrosquamatus. Next base: position 690,598 of record NW_015386474.1, read on the forward strand.
TTACTGTAAAGTGTGTGAGATTTTCTTTCTTGTTAGAACTTTTGCAGCGCATAAACTACCTTTTCCATCACATATAAAATAAGGCTATCCTCTCTCAGTTTGTCAGCTGTTGAAACAGTGCTTGATCTCTTTGGACAACAAAGCTGAACAGGGAATTAATGTAGCCCTAAACTAGCAGATGAACCACAATGTTGTTGAGCTAAAACTAATTCCTAATTCCAGTATTGAATCACTTGCTAACCCTCTTTCTTTTGATTCATTAATTGTTACATTGCATCATTGCCTTTTAATGATAAGGGTACTGCTCAGATTTTACATATTTTAGCAATATGCCACATATACAACAAAAACCAAATTTTCAAGCTGGAACTTCTAAATGAGAGACTCCCTTGTAATCCAACATTCTTTCGCCCCCATTCCATCAATTAGCTACAGGCAGTGCACTGACATGCAGTGATCTGGCATATCTAGGGGGATCCTTTCATTTCCTCTGGTTAGTTGACCATGTAGTAAGCTGATTTGTCCCAGCCTTGTGCCCTCCAGATGTATAGGACTACCCTTCCCATCCTTTCTTTCCAGGATGGCCAACAGATGTGAAATACTTAAGCAAAAGAAAGAGTGAGGGGATTACTCAGACCTGATCTTGTTAGACAAGCACTTCTTCTCTTTACAACTAGAGATCCTGTTCAGAGAGCTGGAGATGCGGCAAGTTGCTTTGCGCCATTTAATACATTTTCTCAAGGAGGCTGGAGACCAAAAACTTCTCCTAGACTTGTTGAGGTAAAAGCCCTTGTGAGCATACAACCAAAACTGATGTCTGATTAGGAAATTGAACAGGTCTGATACATGTTTTTCCTTTCTAGATTCCTGGACAGAACTGAGGAAGTTGCAGTGAGTATTGCCTAGACTCTTTTTTTAGTGGAAGGAAACAATAATATGCTGAGAAATTGAAGGCAAGCCACACAGTACTTATTCTCAGGAAAAAATGGAAATTACATTACTAATATCTCTGGAGGGAAAACATTTGAGTAGATGTGGCCAGGGCTACCCAGCCTTGATTGAATACTTAATCTATTGAGCCTGTTTTGTCTTGTTTCCACCATCTCCAGCTGACCCAATACCGTGAACATTTGACTATCTTGGATGCTGAGAAAAGAAAGGAGTTTCTGAAAAGTTGCATTGGGTAAGTGAAAGTTATGGAGAAATAAAAGGAGAATAAGCCTTAGAGGCAACGTACTTGTGGAAGTAATGAGAAGGAAGTCTTACTGTTTCCCACAAAGTAAAAACTATGGAAAGCTGTAAGGAAGAGGCTTTTCTTTGGGGAGAAGGATGAAATAAGAAAAGAATGCCATGTACAGTATATACCACTAAAACCCTTGCCATGATCTTTAACTGTGTGAAATGGTGCATCACAGGGCAACAGTTTTTGAACCAGAATACCTCAGATACTTAACTGAATGTGTCCAAAATCTGGTATCTGACTCCCAGGGGAATGAAATTTGGGGCAGTTGTGGCTGCTTCAGTCCTACTGGCTGTTGCTGATGTGGTCATGTGAACTTCATTTTCAACATTCTGTGACAGTTTCCCAGCCTGTCTTGCAATCCTTCACTCTCTCCCCCACCCAGCAGCAGCCATTAACCTGCCTGCTGAAAAAAGGGAGGAAGGGGAGAGGAGATTTCAGATGCTCCCTGCCATCTTCCCACAAGGAAATTTAATGGGGAAGCTGACAAGAGATTGGAAGTTGCTCCTGTTCCCATTGCTTTTTTGCTCCTTGGTCATTCTGTTTCTCTGTTTAGGTGAGGAAATATCTTTGAAATGAGATGGGTATGGGTTATCTAGTAGTTACAGAGTTATGCACTGCGTAGTATATAGATTGGGAGATGTTTTTCCCTACAGTTGTAATAATAAGGCAATACCAGCAAATTTAGGACCAAAAAAACCAACTGTAGGAGCAAAAATCACTTTTCATTGTTAACACATGAAAAGCTTTTAAAGAAGCACAGAGAAATTAATAAAGAATAACACTATCAATAGCTGCTGCTACATTACCTAAACATTACCAGGTTTTAATGCATTGTAATGTCTAATTATCAGTTGCTTAAGAGCCTGCTAGTATGAGCTTTTCATAGATGTCTACTGACCACTTTGGCAAGTAGAATGTATGGCATTGCCTTTGACCTGGACCCACATGGCTCTTTTTGTATTCAGTAAATAGCTTGTAAAGTTCATTAGGCCAGGGTTATTCTTTGGTAACTTGTAGGATACCCAACTGGAGATTGCCTCACTGAATCTGCTTTAGAATAAATATGTTTACGTTCTATACCAAGGAAGAATGCAAAAGTGAATTACCACCACTCTTCAATCTAGGTTGCCCTTTTCATCAGAGGATGCTGCTCATGTTCAGGATCATTATACACTCTTGGAAAGGCAGATCATCATTGAGGTAAGGTCCCGCTCTGCCAGTGGGTACATGACAGTGCCGATTATTCCAGACTTCTTGGCTTCGACCTGCTTGTTGTAACACCTGGCTTTTTATATGGACTAAAAAGAAAAGTAGACAGGGCCAAAATGCTAAATCCCCTTTTTCCTCATTTCTGGATTAGAGGGTTAAGGAGAAAAACCTATCATAAACCTTGTAGACATGGAACAAAAGAAAGATATTGCCCCAAGGCTAGAAAAGTTGCCCATGCCTCCATAATGGAGCCACCATGGTAGATGCTGGGTGATTGTGTCAGAACTCCTTAGAAAAGGCATATCTTTTCCTGGGCTTGCATGATTATTGCCATGAGATCTCAGAAAAATAAAGCTAGGTTACAGATATTACCAGTGCTTTTTTTCTTTAAAAAAAAAAAAAAAGGTGCCTGAACTCACACACGTCATACAACCCGCCTTGCCTACCCTACAAGGTTCCATCCAAAAAAGGTGCCGGAACTCCATTCTGGGCGTTTTATGAGAAAAAAAGCCCTGGATATTACTAATGTAAGGTTTATCCTATTCGTCCTTCAGTAAGTTAAGCTAACAGGTAATGACTGGAACAAATTCATGAAGACCACAATTCTGTCCAAACTTTCTTAGGAGAAAACACTTCTAAATATAGGATATACCTCTGTGTAAATATGGAAAAGATTGCAACCCGCTTGTTGGGATTTAATCCTGATTGTCTTTGAAACTTTAAAAAAATGTTTTGATGTAACACTAGATGTCTTTATCCCTATACAACTCATTTTTGTTCTGATTTTTTCTAGGCAAATGACAAACATTTAGAGTCATCTGGGCAGACAGAAATCTTTCGAAAATACCCTAGAAAAGCTTCCATTCTAAACATGCCATTGGTCACCACGCTTTTCTACTCCTGCTTCTACCATTACACAGAAACTGAGGTTAGAATTGCAGTAGCAATGGGGATCTCTGTATTTATCTGTGGAGCCTGGTGTCTTTTCAGAATAAAGGAGAAGCCATGTATCACCATATGGAAGTGGACATCTGAAATATTGTATAGTCTTCAGATAGATAATGCACTCTTCATATACTGCAATATTTGATATACTGAATGTAAAAATACTATTATCCTCTCTTTGGCTAGTTTAGATAAGGCTTCCTTATCTAATCACACAACCCATTACCCAGATCGTTATAACACAAAAGACTAATGGGCACACAGCCAGCACCTCAACTACTCAGGATGTTACGAAACAGCCAAACAATCCGCAAACAATAACTCCCACACAGCCAACCAACCCACCTACAGCAACTAAGCCAGCACTCCACACACCCCCACCAATATTTATAGAGAGACGGCAGCTCTGATCACACTTTGCTCGCACAAGCACGAAGCCGAAGACCCCAGCCTGAAGATGACGAGTGGGACCTCGTCAAAACGTCGCCAAGATACTCTCAATCTTACATGGGAAAAGACCTGAATATGCCAAGATATATAATTTGTTACCAACTTTTTCTTCTTGGTTAAAATATTTTAATAACAGTTGCAATGTCTCTCTTTTCCAGGGAACATTCAGTAGTCCAGCAAACTTGAAGAAAACCTTCAAGGTAAGGAAACTGATAGTTTGCCAAGCATACATATGTATGTTCTAAAAGAGAGCAATGATCGTAGAAATGTATGCAGAGGATATGTATTATGGAATGAAGGTATTCAAGGGATTGTGCTGCTAAAACCATGAAGTGTGACAAGGCTTAGTTATAGTAGCTTAGTTGGGCAGTGTTCATTGTACTGATCTTAAGAGACTGAATTCACAGCCATAATACTAGAGTACAAGAGCTTAAGTCTGTTCACTTGCTCCTCATCTTTACTTTAGAGTACAGGGTATCTGTGAGTTTAGGATTACATTCAATTTGGCCTGATGTTGGGAGGAATTTTCTTTTGCACCATTGTTCAGGGCTATAGATTGTATTTACAGACAGCTGCATTATCCCCTTTTCACCTGTAAAATTCTGCCAGGCATATTGAATGGCTAGTGTTGACTAATGTGTGATATGTTTTAATTTGGAGGCAGGCTGACTGCTTGCATGGCCTATTGTTTTTATTAGTTTTATTGTTATTGTGATCTTTACATGATTCATTGTTAATAGGAAAAACTTTGAAACAATGTAATACAAATAAGTATGGAAAACATCCAGATAATGTGTTGTTGGATAAGGTATAAGGAAATCCTTGCTAGAACAGACCAAGGGCCATGAAATTGAGTTTTCATTACAAGAATCTCAGCAACCAACAGATGACTAAAGATACACAATTTAATTGTCTTTATTTTCATTGTTAGTTTCCTCCAAGAGGTTTGGGCAGCAGACAAAGTATTTTCTCCTCTAGTTTTTCCTCACAACAACTTAGGACGGGTCGGCTGACAGAGAACGATTAGCCTCAAATCATCCAGTGAGCTTTTGTAACTAAGAATGGATATGAACCTAGGTCTCCTGAAACCGAATATACTAGTTTAACTACTTCACACTGGATCACAGTCTAACTCTCTCAAGCTATTTCTAGAATTTCCATTTCTTTACTTTACAGATTCCAGATAAACAGTATGTGCTAACAGCTCTGGCTGCTCGTGCCAAACTCCGAGCTTGGCATGATGTGGATGCTTTGTTTACAACAAAGGTGAGACCCTACTGACCTTCTTTGAATCATGGGTATCCTTGATTCATATTGCTTGGCATAATGATTCTTTATGCCAGTCATGTGCTTATCTGTCTGCCCTTACACAATGCTTAAGGGATTTTCTATAGTCCATTTATAGATAGAGACTTGTTCCAATTATTCTTTTTGAATTTTCTAATGTATCCTACCGGTAAGTTCCATCAGAAAAGGAGAGCAGCTTTGTCCAAGAAAGAATGCATCTTCTTTTAGGACATATGCAAAAAGTGAATGAGCTATCCAAGAATAACTATTGCTTGCTCCTAAATAATGTTTAGCAGTGCATCTCATCCCCAGGTTGCTATTTTTTTTTTTCCCATTTGTGATTTCAGAATTGGTTAGGCTACACCAAAAAAAGAGCTCCTATTGGTTTCCATCGAGTGGTGGAGATAATGCAACGGAACAACGCCCCAGTGCAGGTAAGTGAGCAAGCTATCTGTTTTTGGTGTTATCCACTGATCAGTAGGCTGTTGCCTGCCTCTTGAAAAGTCTTTGTTCATTTCCCAAATAATTTTATACATTACACATGAAAACTAGAAGAGGTATTTCTCTAGTTTTGTATGTATTGTTTGTTTTAATACATCTTTGATTATAGAGTTGACCATCTGCCTTTTGGGAAATAGTTGGTGAAGAAATATAATTTGGGGTAAAATAGAAGTTATTTCATGGTGAAGCTGATGTAGAATTAAATTAGGGGAGATGAGCAAGGGATCATGAATAGTCTGCTGATATTTTCTTGTCTTTTTCCTACAGGTCCTGCAGGAATATGTGCGTTTAATAGAAAATGTTGAGATAAAGTTGAACCTGGCTATGAAATACAAGTGCCATGATGTTGTTATTGATGTATGTATTCACTGCTGAAATTCATTTCCAAGAGATTGTGGGAAATGGTAGAATAGACAAGAGAAGCCAAGGGTTTATTCTTTAGTCAAAAGTTCCTAAATTATTCCTAAAATACCCGAAGGAACTATCATTAGCAGTTTGCTGTAGCTTGCATTTCAGAGCTGCTGCCTCCCTCAATCCCCCGATGTTATTAAAATTGCTTCTGATATGTTTAAAGAAATCCCAGAACAGCTGTCTGCTCCTTTCAGTATAGCTTTTATGTATCACTATCAGCATATTACATTTGACCCTTCTGAACAAGATGTGGCTTCTATTACAGTTTGAGCTCACTTACAATGAAGCAATCAATTGACTCTTAAGTCACAGGAACCGGTCTACGCAAGCAGCAGGCAAGTGCGCTTATGTGCGCAACTCCATTTGTGCAAGCAGCGTGCTTGCGCAGATGGAGCTGTGTACACAGAACCATCTCCTCTCACACTGCCCCCTCCGTTACTGAATATACGCAAGAATTCCGGGCCATTGCCAGCAAACTGAACTGGCCGAAAGACATCCTCCTTAGCCATTTCAAAGATGCCTGCCCCTGGTCCGCAAAGCCAGAAAGGTTGGGGACTGCTACTCTAAGTGATATACAAAATAGCCTTCCCTATCTCATGAGTTCATCTCTTTCAGTTTTCTTCTCAGTTTTTTAATGCTGTGTTGCTCAGTTTCCATAAATTAAACATTAAATTTTCCACAGATTGCCTGTATATTGATTCAGTAAAATGTAATAAAGGTATAAAACCAGCAGATTCCATAGTGCATTATTTAGGCAGTGCTATGCATACTAGAGTGTTTCTTCTAAGTATAAAGCATAAGAAAAATTCATGTTGGTAGCTAGTCACACAAGAAGGTTCTTTGGAATTCCTTCTAGGTCAAGGAAAGGAAATCTCTGGAAGATAAGGAAAATATTTTGCTATCTTGTTTTAGTCTTCCTGCCATTGACAGATGCTTGCCCTTTTCTTTAGCCATAATCACAGCCATGAAAACCTGCCAATTTGATAGAAGTCAGTGAATTTACGACCTAGCACATCTAAGAGACATCATCAGTTGTCTAAATGTTGCCCATTTCCATTATCATTTTAGCCTAAAAGTAGAAATAAAATATTGGCTTGAAAAGTATTAGCTAAAGCTAGCCTTCTACTGTTAACCTTACACTCCAGTTATCACACATTAACTTAAACGAATAGAAAAGTGAATGTTATGTGTAAACTGAATGAACTAGGTAATAGGATGTGCTGACTGCTTCTGCACCCAAAAAAAGTTAAGGAAAGTCCCAAATGTCTATGGAGATTCTCAGTCATCCAGGTCATGATTGTCCCAAGGGTGCTTTTTCAAAAAGCATCTGGACTTTGTTTTTCCTTGAAGACATTTCGCTTCTCATCCAGGAAGCTTCTTCAATTCTGAACTGAGTCAGAACTGAAGAAGCTTCTTGGGTGGGAAGCGAAATGTCTTCAAGGAAAAACGAAGTCCAGTTGCCTTTTGAAAAAGCACCTTTGGAAAGTTTCAAGTCTTTGTTGGGGCAGCTGTTAAGTCCATATCAGCCTATGGATGAAGCAGCAGGATTTTTAGAAAGCCACTGAGAAGGAATGGGGTGATAACTGTCTAGGATTACTGTGATTTTGAGTTTATTGATAAAAAAAATAGTTGTTTTGTTTAACTGGCTTCTCTTTTGGATATTTGCCAGACATACAAAGATTTGAAGGACCGCCAGCAACTGATGGCATACAGATGTAAAGTTGAACGGGGTTGTCCAGCAGAGGAGAAGATTGATACTATCCTCAGTAACCCAGTAAGAAAGAACACATTAGGTTACATGTACTTGTTAAAGGAAGCACAGAGGAAAAAAAGAATAAAAACCCTCCCACTTCTAGAGAGCAAGATGTCAAGAATGTTTGTGCTTCAATGGGTCTGCTGTCTAAGCAAAAGCACACGAGCCTCTCTGCTCCAAAGGCAGTTGTTGTGCTGGTTGTTGAAAACCCAAACAGCTCTGCTTTCAGCCAATCAAGCTGAAGTGCCTGCAAACATGGAGGGGAGTGGGAAGGACTTGTTCAAGTTCAGATGGATTGGCCTGTTGGAACCATGTGAGAATTTCATATTTCTCATGATAGTTTACATGGGTAGACCAGTGGCAAAACAAGGATCATCCCAAAATTCTTGCAATTGAACTTTTGTTGTTCATATGCTGAGTAGCTTCTGACTCTTCATGACCCAGTATATAACTGTCAGTCAGTAATTGCTCCTACTTGTAATGTCATGTCTTCTGCCAGCCTCTTTTTCTCCTGCCTTCAAAGGCATTGAGGGTTTGTTCTTGCATTATATGTCCAAAATGTGTAAGTTTCTTTATGCTTCTTGGGATATCATGTTGAATGATTTATTTGTTTATTCAATTTCTATAGCTGCCCAACTCAGTGAATGGCCCTTAGCCAATATACAATTCAGAACATATTTTATAATTAAAAATTTAAACAACATTCTAAAACAATAAAAACAGTAAAACCAGTAAAAAACAAAAATATTTTTTCTCCAAGTCCAAATTTTCAAATATATTCTACAGCATCACAGTTTACTTCACTCAGCCTTTGCCTGTCTACCTTTTGCAGCCATATGATACATTTTGAAAAACCTTGGCCTTGACAATAAGTTCTTGAATTTAGCTATTAATGTAGAAGAAAGCTTTTCTAATTCCAAATTAATATGCTTAGGGCTTTAGCTTTACGTCCATTCATGCTGAGTTAAAGGATCTCCTTTTAATCTTTCAACTGTTATGGTACTATTAAAGTGGTTCAGGTAACTTTTCTTTACAAATAAAACTATATCTAGTTGTACTTGAAACTAATGTATAAAGCATTACAGTACTTATCTATTCTGTTTAAACATAAAAATAAAAGTCTATTAGAGTTGGGTAGCTAAAACATTGAAATGAATAAATTAATAGTGATTTATGATTTTGTAGGTATAATTAGATAAAGTTGCAATCGTACTGTCTTTTTACATAGTTCTTAAAAAAAATGTGCAAGATTTCTGACTGGCTGTCATTTTTTAGAAGAATGATTGCTTGCCAAATGGGCCCTATGATCTGATTTATGTATCTCACTAAACCATAATCAATTAAGTTTACCTAACATGCTAAGCTGAAAGCACAGAAAACACACTATCTGCTATCAGTTGTGTGTGATCCAGATACTGAGTGGCACTCTGTAATGCAATGCTAAACATGCTTTCGATTTGAAAGATTTATTTTGCATTTTACTAGACTCCACCAATCTGGCACAAAAGACATGCAGCAAGATTAAACACTTTTGATCACAGAATTTGTTCTAAGTACAAAATTAAGTAATTTCAGTCAATTTATACAAAAATCCATTACTGAATAGTGCCACACATACCTCAATTGGCAATATAATGTAAATTTTGTATCTTGCTCAGCCACTGTTCCTCCAGTTGATAAATACTAGGAAATGAGAACATCTTGTTACTCTATCTTTGGACCCCTTTGTTTTATTACATATTTAATTTGCCACTGTTAGTATCATTAGGTGTGATGATCAAGATTAACTACTACAATTTTATATCCATATCTTGATATCTACTCTTTCTTATTATTGGTGCCAGTTGAGATCACAGATAATTTTGAAGCCTTATAGATTATCAAAAGTGATTGGGAACATCAATTTCTAGCCTTTTCAGAAATCTTACCTATTATCTTTTGTCTTATTTTTTTTTCTCCTATTCATTTTACCACAAGTCGGAAGCGTCATCCACCTGCTTTTGGATTTTAGTATGTAGAAAAAATAACTTCCAAAGATCTATCAGCAGCTTAAATGCTTATGTTCAGGAAATGGATCTAATTAAACAATTTTTGAACCATGTTTTATGGAAATGATTGTTCATTCCACTTTACTTTATCCAGCTTGTGAGAGTGAAACAAAGCTGGTAGCTTTTCTCCTTTTTAAATATGTTTTGGGCTTTAAATCAATATTGCTGTGTTGGTTTAGGCCATGTCAGTGGATCATTTAGTTTCAGTAACACTGTTCTTGTTTCAACGATAAATAACACCTTATTTTATCTATTTTCTCACGTTGTTTATAAATGCCTCTGCTTCTATTGGTTTCAGTGACTAGAGATTTACTAATTATTTTCTCAGCCTGGAGATGTGATTATATTTTATATCAACCACATCCAATTCTGCTTTTCTTTCAGCAGATCCGGTGGAAGAACTGAGAGACACTCCATTCTTTTGGAAGCACTTCATGTTGACTCGATGAGGTCAAAGAGAAAGATTGCCAAGCCAGTTCTGCACTGATTTCAATCCACTTTGTCAGTTTGCCTGTTGCTTCAAGATGCTGCCTCTGTGAAGCCTTCACTGAAAGGAACCTCTTAGGCACAGAGTTGGCCAAAAGAGACATTTAGCCGATGAAGCACAAATCTGATGAGTTGAACTCCACAATGTAAACATAAGAGGAATATAATATTATATAGACAAGAGAAGCATATTTGAGTCAAGAACTTAATGCTTCCACTTCCTGTTTACTGTCTAGTCATCTGAAATGATCAGGACAGCTTTCCATAGGAAAAAAAATCTGTATAATAAATATGCTTTTCCCTCATTTGATTCTAAGGGGTGAGACTGTTGTTCTTAGTGATATGAAACCTCTGTCCTGCACATTATTCTAGCATCCATTACCAATTAACTAGGATAATTATTTGGAAAGTGCTGCATAAGATTCTTAACAGTAAACCTACATACATTCCCCTCATCAAATGTTGGCGTGTTTAACTGCATGGCCTTTCAGTCAATGAGAATGTGAGTTCAGTTCTACATGGAATCTACCAATTTTGTTGTAGGGTGTACTGAACTAATCAAATTATATTTTCTCTCAAGGTCTAATGAAAACAGTTGGCCCTTGCTAATTATGCTTCAAGGTTTGTTAGCAAATCTACTTCCTCTTTCTAGGCTTCATGTTATCTTTCACTTTCCATGTTGTAAATAAAGCTTTACCTCCCTTATATTTGTTTTCTCTGGCTGTTTGGCTGTAAAGATGAGTATGAGTAAAGTAACTAGTGTTTTCCAAAGATACAATATTTAGAAACTGAGACCATTCATATATTGTCTCGACCAAGGATTGAACACTCTGACATTTAAATACCTCTGACAATCTCACCATTAAAAGTGAATTCAGTTATAATTGGCTGGATCCACACAACACATTAAGCTATAAACTGTTTATAGGTAAGGAATGTTCTGAAAATATTTTAGGGTAGGTTTATGGTAGTAATGGACCTCTGGTTCTCAGCTAATATAACCAACATATTGAAATAGTAACAGATGGGAAAACAATGAGTTGAATCAAACCAATATTTGTGACTGATTTTTTAAACAATTTACAGTGCAGTGTAATAATACATAATGTATTTGAAAGCAAATCTCAGTGCACATGGGGAAGGACTGCACCTGCAGAGTAATCTCAAAAGAGGAGAAAACTTTGTTGCTTTGATCCTGTTGGGAAGCTGAAAATTATTTGCTGCCTCCTTTAAAGGCTGCAACTACGAAATCAGTAAATTTAAAAAAAAAATCTAAAAACAGGTTTGGTAACCAAGCATTTGTCATGACGACAGCCTTCTGTTTGTAGAATGACCTTAGCTGCCAGACCAGAAGGATAAATTGCTTAGAAGGAGCCAGAAGCTTAAACAAATTTAGTGCAATGCAATTGGTGGCTTCCATACCTGGTAATGATGTGAGATTTTCTTTTCCATTCGTTTACATGCTAACAAAAATGGTGTTTTGTTGAGAAAGTTTGATCCTGACACTCAAACCTGTCCTCTCGGTAGGAACTGGAGGTTATCCGTTTTAACAGTTTTGATTTTGAACCAATCACAAACTGTCAGCCAGAACATTAGTTCCATTTAGTGATTCACTCTCAGAAGCTATATATTGTAAGTAGAAAACAAAGATTATCAGAATTATTCTCTTTGTAGTCTGCACTTCATTATAATGTAGTTTCTTCTTAGGATGAGAGGATTGGAATATCTTGTATATTTGCTGATGTAAGACAAAATAGGCGGAAAGATATGGTTGGTTTATATAATATTGAACAGGCTGGAGATTTTTCTACAGCAGCGGTTCTCAACCTATGGGTCGCGACCCCATTTGGGGTCGATCGACCATTTTGCGGGGGTCGCCAAGCAAGGCTGTCCGCCATTTTTTTTGTCTGCCATTTTTTCCCCTTTTCCGGCGGGTGCCTTACCTCCCTTGGGCTGGGCCAGCTGGTGGTCAGCCTGCTCCGTGTCTGCCGCTTGCCAGCTACGCCTCGGCCGGCGCAGGGGGCGGAACCACGCATGTGCGGCGCTCCCGGGCAGGGAAAGTCCTCGACTTACGACCGGTTGGGTAGTCCTCGACTTACGACTGGTTTAGTTCTCGACTTACGACCGGTTTAGTCCTCGACTTACGACTGGTTGGGGGTCGCGGCATTAAAAAGGTTGAGAACCACTGTTCTACAGCTTAAATAAGTTGTCCTTGAGATGTAACTCAGATTCCCAGCTGTGTATCCTGCTGCATAGATGATTTGTGTTTCTAGTTTTATATCTGGAGGGCACCTAGATTGTGCTTTCCTGGATTAGGAAATGCTCCTGTGCTGACCGGCTTGCATAAGAGTATGAGCTTCTCTAAAATGAACTTGTGATGGTGCTGAATGTGTGGTATTTACAACTGATCCTTAGATTTCCAGTCATTGTAGCAGCCTCACAGTCATGTGATTGCAGTTTAAAAGCAAAGTCAGTGGGAGAACTGGCAGGATGTTGCAGTCATGTGAAGATCCTCGCTTAACAACCCACACAGTCTTCTCTTCATGACAGCAACAGGGACTGCCAGAACTGCGGTAGCTAAGGTTAAAAGTCTGATCCCAATTGCCTTTGTTAACCAAGGACTATCTTTATTGTGGCCTTGCTCCATTTCAGGTTTTCATTTGTGGGGGCATGGGATGGAAAGGGCAATACAAGTGATGAACTATGTCACATCATATACTCTGTTGTTTACATAGTTGCATATGACATGCGTACAATAGGCCAAATGGCTTAATTTGGCAACAACCTTTTGTTACCTTGTTTGTATCTTCCTGGTTCTAAAATATATTTATATGTTATATGTTGGCTTGTATTTTTACACACTAGTTTAATTTTAAACATATTTATTCATGTATTTATTTAAGACTTATTCAGCCACCCATCGTATGCACCATGTCTCTGGGTGGCTTACAAAGAATAAGCCAGTCTGCTCACTGTCATTCATTCTTTCATTCCCAGAAACAATATTCTCCACACATCAATAGTCAACTTTACTGGGTTCCAACCTCACTGTACCCCAGCCCTTCCAGGAAGAGCCAACTCTTCAAGGTTTTCAAAGGCCAAGAGGGTAGGGTCCTGATGGTCTTCAAGGGCAGCTCTATGTAGACTATATTGCAGTTATCCAACCAAGAAGTGATCAGCAAGACCTCCCAGTCCAGTAATGGGTGCAGGTGGCACAGAGGGTGAATTTGTGCAAGGGTCTCCCAGCCATGGCCAATACCTTGAACAGGAGCCACAATCCAAGAGAATCCCCCAAATGTACACCAGGTCTGTCCAGGGGAGTGCAACCCCAGCAAGAGCCAGAGAGGATGTCTCATCAGATCAAAAGACCCAGAGTCACTCTATCTCGGTAGAGTTGAGCTGGAGTCAGTTTCTCACCATCCAAACATTTATAGCTTCCAGGTAGTGAGCTATCATTAAAACAGTGCCATCAGATGACTTCTCCCAGCAATCTCATGCAGATGTTAGAGGAGGGATGAAAGGTTTGAGCCCTGAAGCACCCCATGTTATAGGGGCCTAGGGTTTAGCTTCTCTCTCCCCCTCCCAACATAAATAATGATAAATAATGGAAGATCAAGTCAGTTATCTTTTGAGGTCTCTGTAGAACTCTATGGCAACCCCTGGTTCTGAAGATGAGGTGGCTAGTGGTGAGACAGTGTTACCCAGGGTTGGGTGGTCTCATTTACTAGCATGCTTTATGTTGTGTGTCCTTCCACTCTTTCCCTTGTCTCTCTCCTCTGTTCTAGAAAGGATATGTGTATGTATAGTATTCCTGTTCACCTTCCATAGTGGGCAAGACTATCTCACCAAATTCCAACCAAATACCAGTGCCCTTGTTGATGCTTATTAAATACACCCTTCTCATTAGTAATATCAATAGTTTCAATAAAAAGGTATGTTAAATCTTATACTTTTAATATTTTAAATAATATCTATTTTATGAAAATTGTATTTATTTAAAGAGATTTATATGGTTGCCCAACATACTCTATTGTTGTAGTACTATTAAAGTAATATGTATAAAAATATTTTCATGTAACAAATGTTTAGGGGTCGACAGATAATCTGAAAACTTCATGCAAGGCTCAAGAGTTTGGAGACCCCTGACTTTCCTAAAGAATTGTTTATTAATAAATGATCATTATAAAATAGATTAAAAATAAAAACTGCCATTACCCTTCCCAATTTTTAGGTGCTGAATACATGTTTTATAGCATGTGCCACAACTGAACTGTCTCTTGCTTTAATAATACACTAATGCAATGGATGGCCACTATCAGGTGGTCAACAGGAGTAATTTCTATTATAATTTCAGTTGCTCTCAGCATACAGTTGAAATGGCCAATATTATGGCAAACCTAAAGACTTTCCAGCCAGAATATGGGATTGGGACGAATGAGCCACTGTTTCATCTGAGGTCTTATGCCAAAGGATTGATGGTGAATGCTTGCGCCCATGCACTTTTTTTCTGCAAACTGCTCAATGCCACCAAGTAAGGCAAAAGATCTCTCCCCCTCTCTCTCTCTCCCTCTCCCTCCCTCCCTCCCTCCCTCCCTCCCTCCCTCCCTCTCTCTCTCTCTCTCTCTCTCTCTCTCTCTCTCTCTCTTCCCTCCCCTGCAACCCATTGTCAATAAGATCTGACAGAATGGGCACCCCCTTCTGGTCCCATCTATTAAATCAATGTTTTGTAAACTTTTTTAAAAAACTTTTTTTCCCTTTAGTACTTCTTCCCAGTTTTAAAAAATGTGGAGGAACGCAAAAGGATTTTTGTTTTTATGGGTTATACCTATTCATATTTGCCATATTAAAAATTAAAATTAAAAATCAACAGGCTGGAAATAATTTTGATTTTGCAGACCCCTAAGGGGGTCTTGGGCGACTTCCCTACCCCAAGATCACACTTTAAGAAACATGTCTAACATATCATCTTAGAGCAGGGGTGTCAAACTGCCGGCCCACGGGCCAGATGTGTCATGCCGAAACCGCACCTACCCCATTGCCAGCAATGGAAAAAAAGTCGTGATACATCGCGACACGTCATGTGACATTGCGAGTTTGACACCCCTGTCTTAGAGGATCCAGGAGGCAAGCATTCTTTGTCACTGCCCTCTGGAACACTATTCCCCCTAATGTCCCTTCAGCCCCATCTTAATATCCTTCAAGGGAACTTTATAGACCTGCCTTTTTTCATTGACACTGCTTCAGGACATTCCATGAATCATGGAGATTGTTATGAATGTTTTCTTCAGGCAAATCTGTGGAAGCCTCTCCCCTGCAATTGTTTTGTTTGTATTGTTTGCTTTTAATCTTTTATTTGTCTCAGGCAAATGAATGGTCAAAAAAAATTAAATTATAAATAAATATAAATTATATTTTTAGCGTAAAATAACATGATTGGGCAATGTCAAATACACTAGGAATTACTATTAGACATTTGAAGAATTTATAGCAATATTAACAAAGATCTTGAACTTTCAACTGTGAATAATTGCAATATTTAGGAATTCTAAAATGTTATTTTGGGGGGTTTAATAGGATGTTCCAGTTGTGAAAAACTCTCAAGAGGCATATTCCCTAACTTCCATAAATTGGATTAAAAACAAAAGTGAAAATAAAACAATATTATTTAACCCATGCATATAGTATTGGGAACAATAACTCGAAGTCAAATGCCTTTCCTCTGTCAGAAGAAACAAATTCAAAGCATTCCAGCTACTGATGAAATAATCATGTTTTAATAAAATTTCTAAAAAACCATGAAGGAAGGTATCCAGAGGATGCTACTCCAGAGCAATGTTTCTCAACCTTGGCAACTTTAAGATGGGTGGACTTCAACTCCCAGAATTCTCCAGCCAATTTGCTGACAAGAGAATTCTGGGAGTTGAAGTCCACCCATCATCATCATCATCATCATCATCATCATCAAGTTGGAAGGGACCTTGGAGGTCATCAAGTCCAACCCCCTGCTCAGGCAGGTAACCCTATACCATTTCGGACAAATGGCTGTCCAGTTTCTTTTTAAAAACATCCAGTGTTGGAGCATTCACTGCTTCTGGAGGCAGGTTGTTCCACTGGTTAATTGTTCTAACTGTCAGGAAGTTTCTTCTTAGTTCTAGGTTGCTTCTCTCCTTGATTAGTTTCCATCCGTTGCTTCTTGTCCTGCCTTCAGGTGCTTTGGAAAATAGCTTGACTCCCTCTTCTCTGTGGCAGCCCCTTAGATATTGGAACACTGCTATCATGTCCCCCCTCGTCCTTCTCTTCATTAAACTAGACATACCCAATTCCATCAACCTTTCCTTATATGTTTTAACCTCCAGTCCCCTAATCATCTTTGTTGCTCTTCTCTGTACTCTTTCTAGAGTCTCAACATCTTTTTTACATCGTGGTGACCAAAACTGGATGCAGTATTCCAAGTGTGGCCTTACCAAGGCATTGTAGAGTGGTATTAATACTTCACGTGATCTTGATTCTATCCCTCTGTTAATGCAGCCTAGCACTGTGTTGGCTTTTTTGGCAGCTGCAGCACACTGCTGGCTCATATTTAAATGATTGTCCACTAGGACTCCGAGATCCCTTCACAGTTACTACTATTGAGCAAGGTACCCCCTATACTATACCTATACATTTGGTTTTTCTTGCCTAAATGTAGAACCTTACTTTTATCACCATTGAATTTCATTTTGTTAGATAGCGCCCAGTGTTCAAGTCTGTCCAGATCCTCCTGTAACCTAAGCCTGTCTTCTGGAGTGTTGGCTATTCCTGCCAGCTTGGTGTCGTCTGCAAATTTGATGAGTTCCCCATCTATCCCCTCGTCCAAATCATTGATGAAAATGTTGAAGAGCACTGGGCCCAGAACAGAGCCCTGGGGCACCCTACTACACACTTCCCTCCATGTAGATGTGGTTCCATTGAGGACCACACACTGAGTACAGCCGGTCAGCCAGCTACGGATCCATCTGGTGGTGATGCTGTCTAACCCGCATTTTTCTATCTTATCAAGTAGTAGGTTGTGATCTACTTTGTCAAATGCCTTACTGAAGTCCAAGTATATTATATCCACAGCATTCCTCTGGTCCACTAATTTTGTCACTTGGTCAAAGAATGCAATAAGATTTGTCTGGCATGATCTGTTTTTGACAAACCCGTGTTGGCTTTTAGTAATGACTTGGTTTGCCTGTAGGTGTTCGCTGATTCATTGTTTGGTTATCTTTTCCAGAATCTTCCCAGGTATTGAGGTCAGGCTAATAGGTCTGTAATTTCCTGGATCCATTTTTTCCTCTTTTTTGAAGATGGGAACTATATCAGTTCTTTTCCAGTCCTCTGGTAGTTTCCCAGTGCTCCAGGATCTTTGAAAAATATAGTTCAGTGGTTCTGAGATCACATCTGCCAGTTCCTTGAGAACCTTTATTTATTTATTTATTTTATTTATTTAATCCCATTTATACCCCGCCCTTCTCCCGAGGGACTCAGGGCGGCTTACAGGTAAATAAAAACAGTACAATACAATAGATATCTCTAAAAGCCAAATTAAAATATATATTAAATAACCTGTATTAAGTTTAATATTATAAAATCCCTTTAAAATCCCTATAAACCTTGGGATGTAATCCATCTGGTCCTGGTGATTTGAACTCGTCTAGGCTGGACAGGTGCTCACTTATCATTTTCTTGCCTATCTTAACTTGTGTTTCTATTCTGTTTTTTATGGCACTATTTTTGATAGGTTGGTCTGCTTTTTCCCTTTGTGTAAAGACAGATGCGAAAAACGAGTTAAATAGTTCTGCTTTTTCCCTGTTGCTTGTCACCTTCTTGCCACATTCACCCACTAATGGACCAATCGCTTCCTTCACTTTTTTTCTTGTTTTTTACATGTTGAAAGAAGCTTTTTTTTGTTATTTTTGACTTTGGTCGCAAGCTTTAGTTCATTTTGAGCCTTAGCTTTCCTCACTTCATCTTTGCAGGCTCAGGCAATTTGCTGATATTCTGACTTAGTTATGTGTCCCTCTTTCCACTTTCTATACTTGTCCTTTTTATCTTTCAATTTATCAGAGAGTTCTTTGTGCAGCCATGCTGGTTTCTTTTGAGAGCTGTTATTTTTCCTCTTTGTTGGTATTGTGCTAGACTGGGCTTTTATTATCTCACTTTTCAAAATTTCCCAAGCATCTTGAGNAAGTCCAAGACTCTAGTTTGACTGTGTTCTAGTGCTTGTGCTTCCATAATGTTGAATTCCAATATTGCATGATCACTTCCTCCCAAGGTTCCTATGGCTTCAACACCTTCTATCATTTCATCTCTGTTAGTGAGAATTAGATCCAAAATGGCTAATCCCCTAGTTCCCTTCTCTACTTTTTGGGAGACAAAGTTGTCTGGATTTCCGGGGACAGGGATGTTCTGTATCAATTAGCTCACTGTTCCCGCTGTTTAGTTTAAATATTCCTCCAGAAAATCTGTGAATTTATAGCCGAGTAACTCAGTCCCTTTCTTTGATGGATGCAAACCATCTCTTTTGTACATTTTTTTATTGGACCAGCTGCTGACATCGTGACTAATATATCCGAAGCCTTCCCCTTTACTCCACTCCTTTAGCCACATATTGAATTGTGCTATACGCTGGCCTTTTCCATTTTGCTCCTTATGCACTGGTAGAACCTCTGAAAAAATAAGCCTAAGCCTATTCTGCTAAGTTCCTGCCCTAGGCTCTGGAAATCATTCTGCACAGAGAGTACATCTTTTTGAGACAGATCGTTAGTGCCAAGATATACAATAGCCTCCACATCACAGTCCTTGCTGGCATTCCTGATTATTTTACAAATACGCTTCTTGTCCCTACTGGCAGTAGCACCTGGAAGACACCTGATCTTAAAGCTGTCAAGGTTGAGAAAGACTGCCAAAGAGAGTGTAGGCACTGTGAAGATTTGATTCTATGATCCCTGTGGCTGGCATCATCTATGTGAAGGAGCCATGGGTCCAGGAAGATCCCAAGTCACTAACAGCAGCAGTGTTCCCTCTCCTATTATTAAATTGGATAGTTCTTCTGTTCTAAACGGGGACTGCTGTTTGCTGAAAAGAACTGTCTATCTACGCTTATACATGATAGAATATCAGAGAGACAAGCAAGACTATATTATATGAAAAAAATTCAATCTTATCTTTTCAAGGCTAAAATTTAAAAGTTCCATCCATCTGTCCTTATATGATTTCCCATTCTCTAATAGCTCTTACTGAATTGGATTCTAGTGGTCAGGGTGACCTTAGTCAAAGCAGAGTAGAATGAAACTGCTGTATTTTGGCAAATGCACTTCTAATGATGTAAAGTGACAATTTTTTCTTTTTATGGACATATCAGACTTCTCACTCAAATTCAGCATATCATTCCAGGATATTTTTTACACAGCTGCCTATTCACACTCTAAGAAATAGGTAGCATTTATTTTACACTTTGAATTTTATGTATGTATATATAATAACTGCTGTTTTGGGATTTCCCTCAGACAGAAAGAAGAGAATTGTAAGGATGCACCCGCTGGTTCCCAACCTTCTAAGGATAATCAAAGACTGAAGATTGGGATTATTGGTGGAGGCCATCTTGGGAAACAACTGGCCAGAACATTGTTACATTTGGGTGCCATTTCAGGAAAGAACATCCAGATCTCCACAAGACAGCCAGAAACTCTATGTAAGAATCAGGTGCTTGAAAGACAGACAAGAAGCTTACTCATACACAAAACTCAAAAGTTCTTTCTATATAGTAGTAGAATTCATGTTCTAATCATATATTGCATATCCTTTGTATATCTTCTTCCACAACTACTCATCCTTAGTCTCAGTTTATATTTCATTATAGCAACTTATTGATTCCTTTTCTTACTTTCAACTGTTGCCTTTAAACAATTATCAAGCATAATTATGAAAAGGGTTCACAAAAAGTTACCATAACAGTTAAAAATAAGAGCTGATGTGCTCGTTAAAATTAAATATTTTAGTTACAGTAAGATTTCTTGCTGCCAAATCATAGGAAACAAATACAAAAAGTCTCAGAGTTCATTTAAAAGGGTTAATCTTTGGTTGCATCCAATGGCACCTTTGCCTTGCAGAAAAGTGCTCCAGTTTATGCTAAGCAGGGAAACGAGTGTTTGCTAAAGACTGGCTCAGTTAGCTGCCACTTTCCCATTGAAAAATCCAATTTGTAAAAACAGAGGTGCTTTCTTTCATCAACATTACCATAGGAATTCTTGGAACTCAAAAGGAAAATGAACTCTATAAAATCAAAGTAAAATATAATTTAATAATAACCTTTAGATCAGTGGTTCTCAACCTTTTTAATGCCGCGACCCCCAACTGGTCATAAGTTGAGGACTAAACCGGTCGTACGTCGAGGACTAAACCGGTCGTAAGTCGAGGACTACCCAACCGGTCGTAAGTCGAGGACTTTCCCTGCCCGGGAGCGCCGCGCATGCGTGGTTCCTCCCCTTGCGCCGGCCGAGGCGTAGCTGGCAAGCGGCAGAGACGGAGCAGGCCGACCACCAGCTGGCCCAGCCCAAGGGAGGTAAGGCACCCGCCAGAAAAGGGGGAAAAAATGGCGGACAGCCTTGCTTGGCGACCCCCGTGAAATGGTCGATCGACCCCAAATGGGGTCGCAACCCATAGGTTGAGAACCGCTGCTTTAGATTATAAGTCCTCGACTTATAATCTTTTGTTTAGCGACCATTTTAAGTTACAGTAGCGCTGAAAAAAATGACTTACAACCAGTACTCACAGCCATTACAGCATCCCCATGGTCAACTGGCATTTATTTATGATGGTTGCAGCATCCCAGGGTCACATGATCACCAGGGTTACAGCATCCCCATGGTCAACTGGCATTTATTTATGATGGTTGCAGCATCCCAGGGTCACATGATCACCATTCACGACCTTCTCAGGCATCTTCCAACAAGTAAAGTCAAAGAGGGAAGCCAGATGTGCTTAACAACCACATGATTCACTGAATTAAGTGATTCACTAACAACAGTGGCAAAAAAGAGATAAGATTTAACAACCATCTTGTTTAACAATGCAAGCTCAGGTCCCAGTTGTGATCATAAGTCAAAGGACTATCTGTAGAAGAAACTGCATGCCGTCCCTCCCTCCAAATCACATATTCTGGCTTCTATTTGTTTTCATATTTTTAGAAGTAATTTATAATTCTCTATTAATTTCATCTGGAGTAGTTTTATTTTATAGTGTAGTAGTCCAAGAAATATGATCTTTATTATGTTTATGCACATCTGTATACAACAAATAAATGCTGTCTTTATAGAGATATGGAGCACATACATTCCACCAGTGATAGGAAGACTGTTATCTCTGTGGTTTTTTTTTATTTCAGTTCCCATAATCCCTGACCACTAGTCATCCAAACCAAGACTGATAGCATGGCACAAAGAAGATACTATATGTATCTTTATTGGGATCCTTGATCAGCATAAAGTAAAAATATAAAAAGTATAAAATCAATAATTATAACATAAAACCAATTGTTAAGGATAATAACTATATAGACTAAAAAGAGTGAACGACAGAAACTATAGCTCTGCTATAAGATCAAATCTGTGCTGTCTAAAAAAAAGCTAAAAGAAGAAACTGCAACAGCAATAGTCTCTGGAAGACCAAAGTGGAAATGGACAGCCGTAGTGTGATTGTTAGGTATGAGCTGGAAGTCAAACAACCGGAGATGTTAAGTTGTCTATCAAGTTCAGTATTGTAACAAATTAACATGCTTATCTTTGGAGATTTAGAAGGAAATTAAAGACTGCAGCCTCTTCAATTAAAGTTTTGTTCTATGGGAGCAGAAATTAAATATTCCCTTTTGTCTTTTTTTTTTTTTTAGTAGAATTCCACAAGCTGGGAGTTGAGTGTATCTATAACAACAAGCAGCTGGTAGGCTGGGCAGATGTTGCTTTTCTCTGCTGTCTTCCATGTCATCTTCCACAAATATGTTCAGAAGTTCAGGATTCTCTCAAAAACTCATGTATTATATACAGCCTGGTCACAGCAATCCCTTTGAGCAGGTATAGCGCATTATGATATTAATGCTAATATGAACTGGGGGAAAAAATCATGCTCCCTCCCACGTTTGTTGCTAAAAGGGCCCAATATATGAGCCTATGTATATGAACGTTACATGAGCATAATCACCAGAAATGGAATTTGGCTGTGCACATCTTAGGTCATGTGTATATAAAGAATAAGAATGGCATTGTAGCAAACTCTTTTCTGAAATAGTGAAAGTCAGGCTTGAGTATTAAGGGTACTCCCATTTCTAGCTAATATCCATATATTACCGCCCTGAGTCCCGCAAGGGAGATAGGGCGGTATATAAATTTAATTAATAAATAAATTAATAAATATTTTGTGATTACATTTCAATGGTATAAATAGGGCTGTTGTTGAAACTGAGCTTATATCTTTTTTATTGTGTTCATGTACAGTAGAACAAGAAATCAGTATATACATAACATGCTCATTCTGTGTATGTACAGTGTGTAAGCAATAATTGGCTGAAGGAAGTAGCTGAGAATAGGCAAGATCCATAGATCCATACTTTTTGCACACTTGCTTTTTGATACTTAACCCAACTGCATAATTTAAGATCTTATTTACTTTCAGACTGAAGCAACTTATTTCCTCCTGTTCCATCTTGAGGCCCCAGTACAAGTGCTCTGAGAACAGCTCTTTTCACATGTGGGAGGCTAACAGAACAGTTTTGGAAGCCCTCAAAAATACAACAATTATCCAGGCGACATGTCCTTGCAACTCCAAGAGTAGGTGGATTTTTGAAAGCCTTGTGAAAAATGGAACTTTTTCCCTTGTTCTTTTTCGGCTTATAGAATTATCTATGTCCTGTCCAGAAAATTAGTCTCAGTGACAACTATGCAATATGCTATGGGCACTACCAGCCCCTGTAATGCCTGATCTATCCATACAGCAGAATGAGATGGTAAAGATGGCTATAGAAAGAAAGGCCAATTGAGGAATGTTCAAAGCAGAAGCAGCACAAATATTTTTCCTTTATTAGCTTGCATTTTACAGTTTAAGCTTTAAACAACTTTTTTCCCAACTTGGTGTTTTCCATTGGCCATTATGACTCAGAGTGATGGGATGGCAACAGGTTGAAGAAGGCTATTAAAGAGGCATGGTGAACTAAACATGAAAGAAAATATTTCCTTTTTTTTCCAGGTGAAATAACTGTCAACGTGAAGTGGCTGGCAGCTGTATTTTATGCAGCTTTAAATAGCTATACACAACAGCATTTCTCCTACACAAAGGCTCTGGGATTGCTCAATCAAGTATGTTTTTGTGAAGGCAATGCCACCACCTCATCACCATTTCTAGTTTGTGAACATTTTATCAACCAAGCCTTTGCTTCCTCATTGGCTGCTGATGAGTAAGTAAAATCCAGTAGAAAATTGTTTTGTGTTTAATCTTGTCTTATCCAACATTTTTAACACTGATAATGCATCATTTATGGAATTTACGAGTAAGATTTAGTGGCTTAGTTTTTTAAGAGAAATAATATGAGTCACAAACTGCAGGAATTTCTGTCCTCACAAGCTCATCCAAAGTCTCCCCTGCCCCAATCAAATCCCCAGTAACGCATCAGGATTCCAATAATATAAGAGAATGGTGCTATACATGCAGGCTCTCTTCCTCCCTGTACCTCAGCTTGAGACCTATCTTGGTGCATGATACCCAATCTCTTGGGTATATACAGTTTTGAGTCCTTGTACAAATCCACCTTCATTTTTCGTAATTTGACCCATGTCTTGTTTCAGACTGGGCTGCTTCTTAAAGTTAAGCCATCCTATGGAGGCTACTGAAAGCACAATTTGCATTTATAGTAAATTGAAGGCATTTCTCTTATGAGTAATCCTGAATGTAAAGCTGATTTTATGTACAACAACATTATGTGCTGTAAATATGTTCAGGCTAGCGCAGAGGCTCTGTATACAGGTAGTCCTAGACTTCTGACTGGTTACTTAGCAATTGTTTGAAGTTAGGACCTACCCCGTAAAAGGGAGTTACAAACTGTTTCAAAGTTGCAATGGTTACTCCCCTACCTATGGCCACATAATTGCACTTTGGGTGTTTGGATAGCCATTATGACAATCTTGGGCTTATACCAGGTCTTCACTGGCCCTACCTACATGGCTGGCCATCCATTACATTTGGCCTTTATCTTGGATAAGATGGTATGTGATCTAGTTCTGGGGAATATTTCCTGCAGCCTCTTTGTCATGGACAGCTCAGTTTCTTGTGACAATGGGATTAACTGAAGCTACCTGCATCTGCAGAAAAGAAAGGTCAGTTAAGATGCTCTACCCCCAAGTACCTGATGGAACTCAGGGTTTTTAAATAGTGATTGGGGATTTTCCCATCAATTTGGACAGCCATTCTGTAGAGTGCTTTGTTAATCTCTGGAATACAGAGGCAACCACGACAAGATTGTCCCCTGAATAACAACAAATAGCAACTAAAAATATAACAAAATAACTCTTGGATGAAATACCTTAAAAATAAAAAAAAATGATGGCACAATCTAATTACAATATCTTCAAGCAAAGTTCTGTCTTCAGCATTTTTCTGAATGCAATCAGGAAAGGGACCAATTCAGAGTTCCCAAACTTTTTTAGTTCCTGTTGCCTTTACTGATTTTTTCTGACCCGAGGCCAGAACTGTGAACTAATAGCTAATATTTTACATAGTGACAGATATGAAGAACTGTTGTGCATTCCTTGAAATTTTTTTTAAAATCCCAAGGCAGCACATGCATATTTTGGAATCTGCAGGGCTGGTGTTATTTCCACAGGAAGGTTTCTCAGAAAACTAAGTACCTATTGGCTTCAGTTCCCTTTCTTTCCCAAAGTAGGGTATTAGGAGCAGGTTCTGTCTAGATGATCTGCTTGGAGTCAGTGGTAAATTGCATACATGCAGACAGAAACTATGACAGATGTCTGAAGAATCTTTGGAGCTTAATAATTAAATATATAGGAGTCCCATTTCCATTCCTTTACCTCTGTAATGACAAAACAATACTGATTTATTGTATAACTTCAGGATCTATAGATAACAGACTTTTCTCTTCTAGTTCCTTCCCCTGGTTTGATATAACAACTGTACAGCTAAAAGACTCACCTCTTAGCCAGCTTCTTGAAACAAATTCATCTCTTCAGGAAATCATTGCTTCATCTTATTTTAACATGATAACAGCATTGGCCATGAAAAGTGAAGATTTGACGACATCTATGACTAAAAAGATACCACTCTCAGCAGTGCTGCTAAAACCCACTAAATCACTGATTTTTCAAATTGATAAAATTCCTGCAAAAAAAATAGAAGAGACATCTAGTATTGATTCTGAAGACTCATAAAGTATCCAAGCTGTTAGAAGTGGGAAAAAAAATTGCTCTCATTTTTAATATTAAAAAAACTTTGGAAGCAACGTCTACAATGGTTTTTATAGGAATTTAAATGGTAAATATTAATGAAAGCCAATGGAAAATTAAATTTTGCAATGAAAAATTAGGCATAAATGCAAAATACAAGGAAAATTCTAAAAAAACAATTCACATGATTTATACTGTATGTCCCCCTTTCTATGACATTTGTCATCAATGCAGCATTCACATGAATACACTACTGTGTTTCACTGTAATTTTATGCACAAATTCCACCATGAATTATAGTCTGTCATTTATGGCTTTTTAATTGAAGTTTGTGTTTTATTGCATCTTTTAAATCTGAAATGGTTACTCCCTTGGCATTCATAAGTCTACTTTTCAGACATAAATTATATTCTAAATACTGTATTTATAAGTTTGGTTGTTTGATTTTTCATGTTGCTCCACCTTTGCATTTATCTAAAACTTAAGAATATTAACAAAATATAAATTGGTTTAGCTAAATATTGTTGCATTTTTTATCATTATGATAATGATCATTTGTCCCAGTTTAGAATAAGATTGGACCTGCAGTGAAATTGACACATGTACTTCTAAAGAAATGATTGTTCTAAATCACATTGCTGATAAATTAGAAAATTCCAATGGTAAAATTTCTTAATTTTATATGGCACTAGAATATTTTAAGCAGCACTGCATGACTTTAGTGTTTTTGTAAGGGATGCTGTCACATGATCCTAAGTATTTAGAGCAATTCATTAATATATGGAAGCTGACTTCAAGCCCCTTACAAGAGTCCTCACAGAATGAATGATAAGACTTCATCATAAATACCAGTAAGAACAATCCTCTGTGTTCATATATGGCTTTATTTTGCATTAGTGATGTGGAAAAAGTTCTGTTTTGCATCAGGAAGCACTTCCTCCATGATATCCTATTTATCAAGTTTAGGATTAGGATACTGGTTAAACTGCATCCATATACAATTTTGTTCCCTGTGAAAACTGAAATAGAAATACAGAAAAATATTACAATGTAATATCTGAAACATAAGAACAACGAATACTCTCTTATTTTGAGAAAAATGAACTGGTTTGCTGTAGTTCTTCATATGGTGGCGTTGAAGGCTGGGGTTCGCATACATATTCTGGAGTTGGAGGCTTTGGTTCATAATCTTGTAATCTTGCTTCTTGAACAAACTGAGAATAACTAAGAGCATCACTGCGTTTTCCAGTTCGAGACTTTTGTTCTAAGAACAATCCAACGTTATCTCGAGGTGGTAGAGAGATACTTCTTTCAAAAAGTGGATCTTCAATTTGCAGCAGTTCTCGTACATGCTTTGAAATTTCCTGCAAAGAAAAAAAGAGGAAAAAATTCTAGAAAACAATCACAGTAATCCAGTGCAGTTTATACTATCATATAAATGTACCACTGTTATGTGTAGTTTTGGTTCTTAATCTTTTATATACCATAAGGCTTAAAATGGGCTTTGCCACAATAAAGAAACATGGACATACAAATCCTTTTCATTCTCAGTAAAGAAAGCTGGAAAATATGTCTGTAACAGAAGAATAACATCTTAATATGCATACATTTCTAAGATTCTAATTTAAGCAACTATTCTTAATTTCTAAACAAACACTAAAATACTGTACTCTTAAATATTTACCAGTTAAACATCTGCAGAAAAGTCAGTACAAAAAGAAAAAAATAATACAAAAAGTAAAATCATCAATAGTCAACAGTGCCATGGCAACATCCTATCTATGTGAACAAAAACATATAATTAATGGATTCTTCCATACAGGATCCTTTTAGTTTAAAATAACTATATGGTTATTTTTTTCTTCTTCTGTTCAATCGCATGCAACTCTCTGAGACTGCCTGAGCAAATAAATCCCTTGCCAAATTTTTTGGCAAGATTTTTCAGAAGAGGCTTGCCATTGCCTCCTTCCTAGGGCTGAGGGAAAGGGAGTAGCCTGAGGTCATCCAGCTGGCTGTGTGCCTAAATGAAGGAGTAGAATTTATGGTCTCCTGGGTTTCAGTCTGATGCCTTAAGCACTACTGTACACCAAACTGAGTAAGTAACCAAAATAAGTATTTACTTATTTATTAGATTTTTATTCCATCTTTGTTACTTTATAAGTGACTCAAGGCATGAATATGGATAATAACTTCCTCCTATTTTCCCCAAGAACAACAACCCTGCGAGGAAGGCTGGGCTGAGAAAGAGTGACTAGACCAAAGCTGGCTTTCATGCGCAAGGTGGGACTGAAACTCACAATCTCTTGTTTTGCAGGCTAGTAACCACTATACCATATAAATGTCTAATAGAGCACCTGGTCTACTGTTATGATTACATTTGCCTTTCAGCCCCAATCTAGGAGCGTTTTGCAGGCTCAAGTCGCTACTGCGAAAAACTATTTCTGTAATTTTTTTTAGATTTTGATGACAAAGAGTTAAAGGGAGATGTAACATAAAAACAGGAAAATATGAAAAAATATTATTTGCCCACCACATCTTGGTTACTTCTTCATAAAAGACAAGACTGTTGCAACTTCATCTATTTGTGAAAAATGACTGACTGACTGAATAAATGCCTAATAGATGTCACAAATCTGGGAGAACAAAAGCTGCTGCAGAAGCACTAAGTGTCAAATAAAGCTATCATACTATGAGTAGGAAAACCAGCCTGCGCTTAACTCATCTTATTGTTTTTGTCAGTTTGCAATATGCACAAAACGTTAAGTATAGCATTTTTACTCTAGGAAAGATACAATGAATATATGTTCTCACCTTCATATGTTCAAAGTCAGTAATTCCAATCTGTGGTAGATTTGAACACGTTACATATATGAGTTTCCGTCCTGAGATAAAATTTGTAGTAAAACACTCCTATTTAAAACAAAATAAAAAATTATTACTATTAACTTCAAATGTTCTGTTCTTCCAATTAACCAGCTAGCAGCACCTACAAAAATATGAAAAAAATGATTTATGAATATCCAAAAGACAAAATTTTGGGACCTCCTTTACATTTTTAAGTGCCACAGAACTCATCTTCATATTGCAATAGGTTGATAGACCAACAAATCTAAACAAGAGATATGGAACCTAATTTTAGCTTACTAGTAGTTATACTGACTAATCAGGACTTTTCAGCCTTTTCACCCATTGTACCACTTTTAGGATATGGCAACATCCGAGTACCACCAGTCGCCTAGCAAGGTGTCAAAAACTTGATGACCCAAAAAAAAAAAAAAAAGGAAAAAAGTGATAAAGTATAGGTAGTCCTCAACTTACAACAGTTCGCTTAGTGACTGTTTGAAGTTACAATGGCACTGAAAAAAGTGCCCCGCAAGACACCTGCCTGCCCGCCCGGCGGCACTCTTCCTCCTGTCCGAGGTTTTCATTGTTGTGAGCATTTCTGTTGAGGATCGGCAGTGGGGGTGGGATGGGGGGGTGTTTGGTTTTTATTCCCCCCGTCTGCTGGGTGGTTGCAGCAGGTTTTGGTCACTTCACATGACCCTGGGACACTGTGACCGTCATAAATATGAATCAGTTGCCAAGCATCTGAATGTAAATCACAAGACCCTGGAAATAAGGCAACATTCCAGCTGATCGGCGCTTCTTCTGGGCTCAGCAGAACCACCAGAATCAGTGCTGCTTTCCAGCTGATTGGTGCTTCTTCAGGGCTTAGCAGAAGCACCAGGATCAGCGCTGAGCTCCAGCTGGAGCCTGGGCTGATCCTGGCGCTTCGGCTGAGCCCTGACAGCCCTGCAGCTCCAGCCATCTCTCGCTCAGGCTTGTGCGGTGCTGCCACCGGTTCAGCTCATTCCTCTCCCCCGCTACCACTTTTCTAGGATGGTCGCGTACCCCCTGCCAGGTGCCAATGTACCCCAGGTGGTCCCCGTACCACTGGTTGAAAAGCCCTGGACTAATGACTTGTAAATGACGTTTTATTCGCAATGATTGGCACTTGCAAGGAAACCCGATCTTAACTTGTACTGAGGAAAGCCCAGGTCGCCGATCCATTCAGCCACCTCCTCGGGAGTCCAGGATAAATACAAGGGACCAACGATGGTGGGAGTTTTGACTTCGGCTTCGAGCAGCGATTCGGGCACGAGCACAGCTTCGGATGCAGCCGAGCCTCGGCTGCCTTCTTTGATTGAAGACTGAGACTTAAGGGAAGCGTGGCGGCGGCGGCGACGGCGGCGGCGGGGCAGCGACTCACCCTCCTCCTCCTCCTCTTCTTCTTCTTCCTCATATTCCTCTTCTTCCTCCTCCTCTTCCTCCTCTTCTTCTTCCTCCTCCTCTTCCTCGTCCTCGTCCTCCTCCTCGTCGTCCGCGACATCCGTCCGCAAAATCGTGTTACTGTCCATCATTCCCACAAGAGGGGGAGAAATGAAGGAGGTGGGGCAACTCTCCCGGTACTATGACGACGCGTCCTTCCTGGAGCGGTCTCCATGGAGACCAGCACTTCCGGGACGGGTCGCCGTGTTTCCTCTCCTTGCTTCGCTCTCTGTCGTCGGGAAACGCTCCGTCGCCGCCCGACGAGGACTTTTCTCGTTGGCGGCCGGCTAGGCGGGAACTCCGTAGTGGGGGGGAGGCCTGAGAAGCGGCCCGCTCTCAAGAGGAAGCAGAGCGTCTTCGGCTTTTCTCGGCTGCTTCCGGATCATTTCGCCTCTCCTCGGTCGACTTCGGGGGGCTTCTTTGTCTTCCTTTCCGATGTCGGACGAAGCGGCCGTTCCCGAGGATACCCCGTTCGAATCCTCCGCGCTCGGAGGCCCGGAAAGCGGAGGCAGCGGTGACCATTACTGCCCTAGCGGGGCCGAAGAGCAAGAGAAACTTGCCGCGGCGTCGCCGCCGCTCCCGTCTCCTCCAGGTACCTTCGGGACTGCAGTTAAAAAAAGAGGGGCAGAGGGAAATCGTTGCGTCCGCCAGGCCTCGCCTCCCCATTGGGCCAAGGGTCTCGCAGAGGGCAGGGTGGACTGGACCAATCCGAGTTATTTGAGGGGGAGGTTGCTTTGCCCGCTGCGTTTTCTCCTTGTGGTTGGGGCCTGGCGGGGAGAAATTCAACAGGTCCTTTCCTTCCCGACAGCGAGGCCACGTGAGAATGCTGCAACTTCGGTTCCTGCGTTTGGCGGACTCCGTTGCCTTTTGTCGGAGGGAAAGTAAATATGAGGTGGCCTCAGGGCAGTGTTTCTCAACCTTGACCATTTTAAGGCACGTGGACTTCAACTCCCAGAATTCCACAGCCAGCCTTGCTGGCTGTGGAATTCTGGGAGTTGAAGTCCACGTGCCTTAAAATGGTCAAGGTTGAGAAACACTGCCTTAGGGACTGAGGTGAGGTGTGTATGGGTGTGTATAATTAGCAAGTTGAGCAAATTGCCCTTCCCTTGCCCTTCTCTCCTTTCCCTGCCCTCCCTGCCCCTTTCATACGATGCTTAGCAGCACATCTTAATAGGCCACCTACTGTATCTGTAAATAACCCTTCTTATTAGAACAGTGGTTCTCAACCTGTGGGTCGGGACCCCATTTGGGGTCGATCGACCATTTCACGGGGGTCGCCAAGCAAGGCTGTCCGCCATTTTTTCCCCTTTTCCGGTGGGTGCCTTACCTCCCTTGGGCTGGGCCAGCTGGTGGTCGGCCTGCTCCGTCTCTGCCGCTTGCCAGCTACACCTCGGCTGGTGCAGGGGGCGGAACCACGCATGTGCGGCGCTCCCGGGCAGGGAAAGTCCTCGACTTACGACCGGTTGGGTAGTCCTCGACTTACGACCGGTTTAGTCCTCGACTTACAACCGGTTGGGGTCGCGGCATTAAAAAGGTTGAGAACCACTGTATTAGAATATGCTTTTATTTATGATAGAGCGGGTGTTTCCCTGGAAACTTTGTCACCTGGAGAATCTTTTACTTCCAGGCCTGCATAATTGTCATCTTGCTCTTTTGTAATCTCTGCAGAGAAACAGTATGCATGTCTGGGAGTTGATTATTAGAGATGCTTCTTGGATTTGGTTGATGAAGTAGAAGAGCACCACTGAAGTATCCTCAGATCTTTTGTGTACAAATGATTGTCTATATTTTAATGGAGGAATCGGTGCTTTTTTCTATAGCCCCAGAACTTCCCCCTCTCTCTTTAGAAACTTTTGCATTTTGGTAGCCAAAGATAAATCTGCAATGATAAGGTTAATGTCAGAAAACAGGATCTTTGTAGTCAGCAAAGAGCAAAACCATATCCCACTAATGAACAAATTTGGGGGAGAATATCATCATGTATCCTGTTGTATTTATGAGCCAAATCATAACATGGTTGACATTTTTCTTTCAGTAATGTTCTTATACTGTAACACTGATAATTTTGTTTGTGAGAGAATTCTCCCTTGTGGCATTGCATTGTTTATGTTTTCTCCTAACATACCAGCTGTTCTATAGTGAGGCTAATGTAGCTTGGTGCAACTGTTGCATCATGTAATAGTGATAAAACTATTGAAGTTATTTGCTTTCTTGTTTTATATGCCCAGAAGCTATTGCTTTTTGCCCTGTGTATTCATAATATGTAGAATTAAGTAAATTAAGTACTGTTTTCGCTAATTTGAAGATTGAAGAAACATGACATTAGTGTCTAGCCTGAAGTTTTATATGCGATTTTCCAAAGTAGTCTCCAAACCTTTTTGTCAGTGCAATCCAATCAATAAAAAGAAGTTAGAACATGGACTCCAATATGTGCATGTTAATATATTATTACTGAATGAATATATTACATAATCAGAATAGAGCTGGAAGGGACCTTGGAGGTCTTCTAGTCCAGCCTCCTGCTCAAGCAGGAGATCCTATACCACTTCAGATAAGTGACTGTCCAGTCTCTTCTTAAAAACCTCCAGTGATGAAAGCACCCACAATGTCTGAAGGCCAGCTGTTCCACTGGTTAATTGTCCTCACTTTTAGAAAGTGTCTCCTTAATTCCTGGTTGTTTCTCTCCTTGATTAGTTTCCATCCATTGTTTCTTGTCTTGCTTTCTGGTGCTTTGGAAAATAAATTAACCCCATCCTCTTTGTGGCAGCCTCTCAGATAATGGAATACTGCTATCATGTCTCCCCTGGTCCTTTTTTCTAGACTAGCCAAACCCAAATCCTGCAACCGTTCTTCATATGCTTTATTCTCCAGACCTTTAATCATCTTAGCTGCTCTTTGCACTTTTTCCAAAATCTCAACATCTTTTTTGTAATGTGACCAAAACTGGATACAGTATTCCAGGTGTCGCCTTACTAAGGCTTTATAAAGTGGTACTAATACTTCATGTGATTTTGATTATAAATAGTATATTAAAATGTATATAAAATATTATATACAATATTATAGCATTTATATAGTTTAATTTCTTATTTTTCTAGATAATACATATAAATAGGCTTTGTACTATTTGCTTCCTACAATCCAATGGATCAATTTGTGTACTCCCTGTTGTAAATGTACACTTCATTTCAGAGACCAAGGTTCTAAAAGACAACTCTCCGAAATATAGTACATACAGGAGTTTTATTTGACATTTGTTATAACCTTGTAGATCCCAGTTGATCTACAAAGTATATACAAAGTAGACTGAATCATTTTTGTATTTGAGACAAAATCTCGTAATGTCTTTCCTTGGAAATAATAACAATACTAATAGCAGTTTCTGTGTTTCATGGCATTAAAACCAGCTTCAGGAGATTATTACTCTACAGCCATGAACAAATTAGGCAAATATAGGAAGCCATTGTATTAGCTTTTCATTTAAGGATATGAAAAGGATAACCAATTTGTGCATAATTACTAACCATTTAAATTATTTTAATGCACATTATGAAATTGTTTAAATTTAAAATAATGTTTATTGCTTTTAAAATAAGAGAAAATGAAGAAAAGCAAAAGACACAAAAATACATACATTAAAAGTACACAACAAATGCATAAAAATGAATAAAAAATTACAACAGAAAAAATAAAGGATAACTGTTAGAATAAACAGATTTCTCTATATAATTATTTAATATAAACACTAGGCATTTATGTGTGTTCAGTTCTAATACACTTATAGAATTGTCATGTTTTAGTCTACTTCATTTTGTATAAATGAGTCTCATATTTCATTATATTTGTCCATGCAAAGTTTTCATCTATAGGCAAGTAGCAAGTGCAATCAAATCTTCCATCCACTGAGTAAATGGAGTAAATCTTTCCAATGCTGCAATTTCAATCTTTTAGCTATAGCAAGGGCATGTTGAAAGTCCAAGCTGGGAATAAACAAAATGGAAACTGCTTTAGAAATGTTGTAGTTTATTGAAGAGCAAAGCCAGACAGAAACGTGGCTCTGGAAAAGCTGACCACAAGTAGCTGGGAGTGGTGGGTTTTTATACCTTCTTGGGCTTTTGAAATTGTTTCCTGTTCCTGTTTGAGGCTTTGTTTTTCCTGTATCATGTACTTTGACCTGAGTCTGAGTGTGCCCTTTTGGTATTGGTGGGTTAATCCTATTATGTTTCCTGTTCTTAGAGTTTGGGTAGGGGTATGTAGATTTTAGGGGTCTTTGTCTTCCTAATCTCATCAGTTTCTTTTAGCTCCCTGGCTCCAACCTTCCTGAATAGGATTATCACACATCTGCATTTCTAAAAGCTGGCCTCTAGTTTCTGCTTGGGGCTATTAAAAAAAACTGGGCTTGCTTTTCTGCCTTTAAGATCCTTTGGGGAAATATATTCTGCCTTTTTAATATTCCCCAAAATATTTCTTTCTCTGGATTCTTCCCACAGGCATGCCCAAAGGCATGAAGAATCCATTTATGTTGTCCTGTTATTAAATTCCATGTGTTAAGTATATAATTCAAGAGAATATTACCTTCTCAGAATTTTACCTTTTGATGCAGTTTATAATATAATATATGTAGACTGCTTTGAACCTCATTTGAGGTGCTGTATAAATTGTGGTATTCTTATGAGAATAACCAATATTTATGGTGCTGGTTTAGTTCTGTCAAACCTCTATCACAAAGGATGTTGCCAAATGAAACTATTAGAAAGGAATAGAGTGTGGAATGATAATAAGTCTGGACTAGTCTTCTTAACCTGATGCCTTGCAAAAGTGTTGGAATTTGGAACTATATCTCCCAGAATTCCCAGGCAGGAGACAAGTTGACTAAGAATTGTAGAAGCTGCAGTCCCTATACATCTGGAGGACATGTTATTGGAAAAGGCTGATGTAGGGTATTTTTGCATGATATGTTTTCTTGTTGCTGAACCATAGTTTGTACAAAGCCCAATTTGGGGGATTTGGAAGACATATGGTATTAAACCATGAACTAGCATTTTGAGTGGGTTAAAGTGTGGATCAATGGCTCCTATCTGTTTGGGGCCAAAAGGTATATTTGACATTTTAAGAGCATATGGCAGATGCTATTAAAAGAAAGAAAATTATTGACATGGATAGGGTTTGCCCTACAAATTGAGTGCCATAATCAAATACGCACTAACTCTCCCAAAAATTCATTCATTAAATTAAGAAATTCATTTTTTCAGAGTTTTGCCCATCACTCTGAATAAATCTTGTGCCCATGCAAGTCAACATTAAATGAAAAGTTGTCCTTCAAACAATTATTCAATATTTTGCCTTCCTCTAAAGCTCTTTGGATAAAATGAGAAAATGCAGTTCTTTTAGAGATGCCTGATTTAATTATGGATCATATAAAGGAACGAATGAAGTAATTGGTGCATTAGATATTGATATATGGGTTCTCTAAAAAAGAAAAAAATGATAATCTGAACCAAATTACTGGCACCAACATGCTTAGGTTTGTATGTATGTCTTTTGTGACTATGTAGTCAACTACAAGTCCACTGAGACTGTACACCATCTGGAAAGAAGGCAGGTGATGTGTGGCGATTGTCAAAGCCATTGTCCTGGGCAAAACTTCAGGAGTACATCAGTAAGATGACACCCAAAGATGAGCTGCTGTGAGAATGCCTGAGGCAGCAGCAAACATGGGAGGAAGATCAAGCAGAGGATGACAGATGAGATGGCAGATATTAGGAAATCCTACCAGTGGAAAGACACTAAGAGACAGCACTGAGGTATTGATCATAGCAGCATAACAGCCAATAAACATCAGATCCATAGAAGCAGGGGTCTCCCACATTAGTCGGGACCTGAGATGCAGACTATGAAGAGAGGCCTTGAGGCAGTCCAACACATAGTTGCAGGGTATAAAATGCAGGCAAGGGAAGCATATACTGAACGGCATAACCAGGTAGCTGGTATTGTATACAGGAACTTCTCAATAGTGTATGGGCTAGACCTTCACAAGTCCAGATGGAAGATTCCAGAGAAGTTTGTGGAGAATAACTGGGATTATCTTGTGGGACTTCCGGATCCAGACAAACAGACAGGTAATGGCCAATCAATCAGATGGTGGTAGACAAAAAATAGAAGTCAGCAGTGGTGTTAAACATAGCAGTGCCAAGTGACAGCAAAATCAAGAAGAGGGCATAAGAAGCTGGAGAGGTACCAGGTCCTGAAGGAGGAATTAGAGAAGATGTGAAAAATAAAGACCAAAAGTTGGTGGTAGAAGCAGTCAGAACTATTACTTTTAAGCTGGGAGGGTGGCCCCAAGAAACCCCAGGAATGATATTAGAACTCTCTGCCCAGAAGAGTGCAGTCCTAGGAACAGTTACAGAACCCTCAAACTCCCAGGCCTCTGGTAGAGGATCTAGGATTAAGGAAGACACATACCACCCATAGGGGAGACAAGGGATTTTTTAAAATATATCTGTATTTCATTTAGAAGAACATCATAATTCCAATTGTTAATTGTAGGCCTGTTGGTTACTCTCACTTAGAGACTTTCAGTTCTGTCATCTTAAATAAACAAATATATCTTTAAGATCATTTATCATTTATTTTTATAGAAACTGTACCTTTCCAGACCAAATCACAATATTCTGCTGGAATGATAAAATTATCATAAAAATGATAATGATCAATTATAAGACATGGTTCTTATAGGTCCTGAATCTTATGTCACAAATACAAACATATTGTTGACTAATCCCACTAAGAGTAATGTAGTCGATCCATCCTTTTTGGTGTCTATTGTAGGTTAATCTTTGTGAGTCTGATTACAAACATAATTGTCTAGCATTGTTTAGGACTAAATTCCTGGGGTCACGTATACTATCTTAGAATAGAAACCTCTTCCATTCACGAATGTTATGTTAACTAGTAAATATATTGGCTTGTCTCATATTTCTTCTGGAAATAGGATTCTTTGAACCTTACCCAAAAGCAGTATATAGCATGACTCTGCTAGCTGATAAAGCATTGAGTGCCTATAAATGAATGGTAATTAGAAGTACTAAAAGATGAAATATTACAGTTATCTTTGCTCTCTTCTAGAAAATGAAGATTCAGCTCAAAAATCCGTCCAAGAAGCTATTGTTTCAGAAAAGGATATATTACCATGCAGGTAAGATAATAACTGTGAGTCTCTTGATATAAATCCTTTGGGTTGATCTTTGTTTTCATTTTTGATTGCTAATATGCTGCTAGACAGAATCCAAAGCACTATTCCGTACTCCCAAGGCAAGTCATCTTCTCCCACTGGCTATGATGAGTAGCAATACCTTTGGAATGCTCACTAGACAGGGTCTTCATGTATATTTCCTGTTAACTATTATTGATAATCATGGCATACGGATAAGTAAAAGCAATGTTGTTACCTGTTAAATTTGTTTGGTGTTTTATTTATGATTCAAAGCTTATCCGTATGCTTGATACTAGTATGAACTGTAAGGGGCAATTAAATATATAAAAATGAAAACAATCACAGCAAAAATGTTTGTGAGCATTTTATTTGTTAGCTGCATTTATTGTTAGATTTATATTCCATCTTTCCTCCAGGAGTTCAAGGCAGCCATCATAGCATTCCTGCCTCCAATTTCATCCTCACAACAAGCACCCAGTGAGGTAGGTGAGCTGAGAGGGTAACTGCCCAAATTCATCCAGGCAGCTTGGTAGACTTGGTAGACTTGGTCATAAGTCTCCCCTGTCTTAGTTCAGCATCTTAACCACTACTCATTAACTCATTACACATGATTAGTTCCAATAATATCTAATACTCTTACTAAAACAACATATAGAATTAGCATTAGGACTAAGAACAGTTTTATAGTATTTTTGCAAAATTAATATTATGCAAAACAGCGTGATAGATCCTAAAATAGTTCCTTAAAAATAGGGATGTGATTCTGCAGAAAATAATGGAATTCAGAGAGGGATAATAGCAATGAAGCTTTAATCAGTTCCTGATTTCAGACATAATATAAAACATGCATAAGATGGTATAGAGATAAAGGAGCGACAGGTTACTGAAATACTTTGTAGGGAGTTTCTTAGGGAATACTATACAGGTAAGGCCTAAGCAATAGCCTATTTAGTTTTACTTTATATTAATAATAACAGTTTATCAGATGTATATGCCACCTGACTCCCAGCAATTCTGGGAGGTGTATACAGTTTTTAAACATTTAAAAACAAAGAACAATACAAAAATAGGGAATAGCAAAGAAAACAAATTGGGGAGGAGGGAAGGAAGATCAGTCATCCTTTACAATTAACAATTTTAACCGTGTTAAAAACTCAAACAGTTAAGTAGTTTTGTAACCATGTGACCTTACACTGAAGTCTTCATTCTAATATTTTCATGGTATTCTTTTCAATTACTTTTGTCTATTTTTCTTACATTGCCAAGTGTAGAGAACATTGCACTTTTATATCATTCAAAGAAAAATACATTGTTTATTTTGCTATCTTACCTTGCGACTGGAATTTGATTCCTTCTTC
Organism: Protobothrops mucrosquamatus; assembly: GCF_001527695.2. Lineage (NCBI taxonomy): Eukaryota > Metazoa > Chordata > Lepidosauria > Squamata > Viperidae > Protobothrops > Protobothrops mucrosquamatus. The sequence continues at coordinate 729,274 of NW_015386474.1, forward strand.
CAGTTAGTGAAATTTGAGACTGAATGTGGTAGTGAGGTAGGCCTTGACTTAAAACCAGTTGTTTAATGACCGTTCAGTTATGACGGCCTCAGGAATGGTGGATTAAGGCCTGTAAAACGCTTCTGGTATCATAAAATGTTTCCCTGCTTGCCCTGAGATCACATGACCGCATGTGAGCACATTATATATCAGTATGCATGGAAACTGTACAGCAGAGGCACCTATACTTTTTGGGCTAGTAGAAATATTTTGAATTTTGAGAAAATGACATACATACACTTTCACAAATGGGACCGCTGTTGGTTATGAACCACCCATTTATAAAATGGATGCATTGGACAGTGGCCAGTTGCACAAAAATTAATTTACTAAGAATTTGGTTGAAGAAGTCTAACTATTGGCCTACTCTCTCTCTCTCTCTCCTCTCTCTTGGCTTAGGGTAATCATTTTTTTCCTAGAAAGGTGAATTTTCTTCCTGGCAAGTTATTGTGCTGTATCCCCTAGGGTCTATCCTACATGGATATATATCCACACTAGGGAATTCAAGTGGAGAAGAGAACTGCCACTTATTTCTATGGTTTTATCCTTTTGTGTGTCTCTTATGTATATAAAACACCTGCTCTCATAAACAATACATTTTGACTCCTCCCCTTTACAGTAACAGTCAATACATCACATTCTGCACACAGGTTCAGTCTCCTTCATTTCCATTTGAAAACAACCTTCATAGCAGACATGAGAAAATCCCTGTCTGCTGCTTTAGAAAGCTCCTTCTTGTTCAAACAGAATAGATAATACTTAATTAGATAGTGATATGACAATGTATCAGACAACTTTAAATATTTGCATTAAGCCCTAAGCCCACATGCAATGATCAGCCTGTGAAATATTTGGCAGGGATAAGAAGCTTTTGCTATACACTGTACATTTTCTTTCTTTACAATGTTTTAAAACTGGTTTTTATAGGTAAGTTGTTTGAACTAAGCAGTCAAACTGTTGTGCCTTGTTTGTTTGTATGGATACATTATCTATGATAGCTAATTGTTTCTTAGTGCTGGATATAGTTCAAATCCAGTGTTTATGAAAAGGTTCAGCAATAACTCATCCTGGAGAAGATCTACCTATATAGTCACTTAAAAATCAACACTAACTTGATGGCACATAACATTCTTTCAGCTGCCTAAAGGAATACAACACAGCATTTCTCATTTGAATTTTGGCTTAGCTGAGATCATCTGGATATAAAATATAAGCCAGAGGAATCCTATTTGACTCCAAGTCACCTTACAAGTCTATTTTTCCAATTGATTGGCATTTTACCTACCTGTTATATCAGGTTCTTAAAACACCCTGCATTCTTGTGCTATCTTTCTCTGGGAGGCTGCAGAATGGATCACCTGTAAATTCAGATGCTACAAAGGATCCTGCAAGTGCTAATGGTAATCCAGAGGAGCAAGATGTAGTTGGAGAGGAGAAGATCCTAACTGATCAACTTCAGCACCAAAAAGAGGTAGGTGATTTGACTTTTGTCCTATTTCTACTGCCAAGCCATCGTTACAATCCTTTGTTTATAAACATGTTTATTGATGTTTTTTATTATAGTGTCTGTATGCTTTGAAATGTATGTCTTGAGATAATAAGAAATTTATATGTAGTGGAGACAATAAGATTATTGAACTGTATTTTTTTCTGGGATCCAATGTATTTTAATTGATTATATTTCTGTGTTGCCCAGAATTGAAGAAATGTGGACTGGAAAAAAAACTTCAGAAAATATGATATTGAAATAGCTTCTGAAGTTTTTTTTCCTAGTTAGGAGGACATAGTTGCAAATAGGTAGTTAAAGAATTCAGATAAAGATATGTACAGAAAAAAACTTATTTTTGTTAAATATTAAGGCACCTTGACATCACTGTATTTGATGTATATTCTATACATTTGTCTGTATAGGAAGCTATACTACAAGTGACAAAATACTCTGCACCAGAGGGACCAGGTGATATAATCATGATACAGTCTGAATATACAGGTGCAGTAGACATCTTGTCTGCAGAGTTAGAAACTACAGATCTTCTAAGCGAACAGAAGAAAGGCAAGGATTATGCTTTCACTACTATGTTTTCATATGGATCAGTAACTAGCGTTCTGTTGAAGAAATATGCAAGATTTGAGCTGTGTTATAGTAGAGTACAGTAAATTTTGAAATGTTCATATATAGGAAAGCAGCAACAAAGATTTTGATTCTTTGCTGTTTAATTTAGTTTTTAGTTTTTCCATTTTTTGTATTGTATATAATTTCTACCCTTGGTTGGATTGATTTTTTATTCTTTTTTATTTAGCTCTTATATTATTTCAGATTTTGCTATTACACTATACTTATTTGTTGAGTGTGAACCCTCCCTTTGGATTATGTGGGTTTATTTATTTTAGAGTTGCCTCCAGGGAGATGGGCGGCATACGTCTTTAATAATAAGTAAATTTTGTTCCAACTTAATTTTTTGTCACTTCACCTTTACTCTTTTTTGTCTATTATATTTTTTCTTGTGTTAAAAGTTTTTAATCTGTAATTGCCAAGAGTTCTTGGAGGTTGAGCAGTATATAAATGTAATAAATAATTATTATTATAAAAGAGTATTATGACAAAAAAAGAAATCCACAGAAATTTGAAATAAGACAGGACCAAAACAGAGTTGAGATTGCTGTCGCATTATTTAATTTTAATGCTTGGGATGAAAGTGATAGTGATCTCATGGTGGATAGTCAATGGATTTTTAAAGTAAAAAAATTAAGTATGGCAAATTAATATGGTCCTCATTGTAGTGATCATTTACACCTTTATCATCCAATTTGTTCTTAGAAACTTTGCTGTGCTAAGATGTCTAATTAAGTCATTATATAGTCAGTGTATGGTAGTATGAGTGAGTCACTGAAAGAATAGATTCAGCCAGTCAAAAAGACTCTTAGAAGAAAAAGGAATGTTTAATTTTGAGAGCCTTGTCAGTTAAGAGAGGGATTAAGAAACCTAATTCCTTCTTTTGAAAAAAGGGAAATCTTGTAATTAGAACATCAAGTCTTGTTAAAAAATCTATCAGCATCTATGTTATAAAAACTAAAAAATCATCCTTCTTTCTTCCAGTTCGACCACCTCCACTGATTCCCCCCACTACCTGGACAAATTCTAAGATAAGAGAGTTTAAAACAAAGATGGCAAAGGAGAAGAATGCCCGAATGCTAGTGAAACGGGGTGAGGTATTAACAGTCCGGGTGCCCACCCATCCTGATGGGAAGCGCGTCTGCTGGGAATTTGCTACGGAAGATTATGACATTGGGTTTGGAGTCTATTTTGATTGGACTTCTATTACTAGTACTGCCATTACTGTTCAGGTCAGTGAATCAAGTGATGAAGAAGAGGAAGAAGAAGAATTTGAAGGTATGTCATGTCTTCGATAGTGATGTATAAATTTAATAAACAAATATGTAAAACCATTATGTTCCAAATAGTCTCTTAATAATAATAATAATAATAATAATAATAATAATAATAATAAGCCCTTTATTATCAAAGTATAACATGTATACAGTGAAATTGGCTGAGCCTCCCTCTGTGCCCCCCCTCACCACAAACTCACGGTGACTACAACCCCCCAACTTATTTCACCCTGTGAACTAATTGCACATCACGCCGGCCTCATGAGTCTGTCATGCATAAAGTTATAAAGTTAGGTCCCATTCAGAAGCAAACATAACCTCTTTAACTTGAGTTAAAGAACTCAACTTCTTAACTGCTTTAACTTGAACTGTGCAATTAGTCTTCAAACTATTCCACAGACTATCAAGCAGGGAAATTTAATAAATCCTGATAATAAAATGTGTGTTTATTTATTCAACTGGATGTACTTGTAGCTCCAAACACTGGCAGCTCTGAGCAGCTTGAATGTCAACCTCTGCAAATAAAGTTAAAATGTATATAACATCAGAGTTTGTGCCATTCAGACTTTAGGGAGGGTGCTGTTCTAAGAAAGCATATAGTGACTGAAAAGGCCTATGCCTAGATTTTTGGCTAAGGTGTTATGCGTGTATGTTTGTCATTATTGCCCTCTTTTTACTCCTTTTTCTTTATTGTTATATAGTTTTATTGTTATTTTTTGGTTTTTATTTTGTGAATTGCCTAAACTCACTGGGAATTGGGCGATGTTCAAATTTAGATGATGATGATGATGATGATGATGTTGTTGTTGTTGTTGTTGCTTCAGGACTCTGTTGATGACATTCTTCAGTCATAGAATCTATAAGCACCTTCACAACTTTCTCAAATTAATAAATTTTATATGTCTTCCCATAAAACTAGCAAGAGTTCTTTCTCATAACTCAAGGAAGAATTCTATAAATGTAGGGCCACTGCAGAAATTGTCTCACTCTTTTCTTGCTTCTATTGCAGTATAATATAGAAAATCCTTCACCTGCTAGAAGTTGGAATGAGAACATTGGAATAAATCAATGTCTGAGCATAGAGAGTAACTGGCTGTTCCTTATTGCTTCCTCTCTTACACTGATGAGCATCACTATTATTTATTATTGTGGAATAAAATGGGCCACTTAGAAGGTTCATTTGATGAAATGATTAAAGAAGGGGAGGGAAATATTCCAATTTTATTTTTAATTAATCATGCAATATTTAGAGATTCAATAAGTATTTTATAAACTTTAATTATAAAATAGTTTAGGAATTCAGTTGTTTTTTGTTTTTTTTTAAATGACAGGAATGGAACATTCTCAGGTTCCTGACAAATATGGAAAATTTAATCTCCAGATGCTTTGAAACCTGTGATGATATTTTCTGTGTATAAATGTCTTTAGTTAGATCCATAATCCTGAGTATCTATGGCCTCCTTCTATTGGTTTCTATAGCTGATGTATATGTTGTGCATTTCCCTTCTCAGGTCCTATTCCTGTTGGTGATGTGGAAAAAGGAGCCAAAAGCTATTTGCGAAACCGTTATGGGGAAATCATGCCAGTCTACCGAAGGGACAGCCACCAAGAAGTGCAAATAGGCAGCCATGATTATCCAGGCGAGGGCATCTACTTGCTCAAATTTGACAATTCTTATTCTCTCCTACGCAACAAGATTCTTTTTTTTCATGTTTATTATGCCAGCTAAAAAAGTAAATAGTCTTGTTGCCAAGACTAAGATGTACACCTTCTGATGGCCAAATTTTGTTTATATATCCTTCCTACTTTATCCCAATATCCGGAATGGAGCAAATGATCATTAGCAGTTCCACTTTGTTGTATGCAGACACAAAGCTGAGATTTTAATTACAGCAAGCAACTCACCGGACATAAGATTTAAATGTCTGTTTTTCTTTTGATTGCACTTACATGAACTGAAGTTAAAACATTCCTTTTCTTTGGAAGTATACATATTATTTCCTTCTACGCTACTAGCTACTAATACTGGCTGGATTCAGCTGCCAAAACAGCCTATAGAACTCTGCCCAGAACCGCGTTGTTACTGTGATATTGTACACTGCTATTTGCTTTGTAGTGGAGATCTTGTAGAATGGTATGCACGTTGATTACTCAGGCCACTGGCATCTAGCCTTCTCTCATCTAGCTCCCATAAATGGTCATCTGCTCAGATATCTGTATATATGTTAAAGCTTTGCTGGATGGAATCCAAACTGCATCATTCTCTTTCAATAAGAGAAGAACATAACTTTAAAAGAAAAAAGTGTGCCCCCCTCATTTTGCTTTTGATGAATTATTCGGGAAAAGACATCAACAAAGGCTTCCCCAGTTCCATAATTCAGAGTTTTGGGGCCATAGTATGCTGTTCTATTGGCAACATTTGGCAACATTAAAATATAGTTAAAATTGGTGAAATTCCAAATGCTTTTTTTAAACATTATGTTCATGGAGCATAATTTAAAACTAAACCAAACCAAGTTAGGAAATGTTTATTTTAGAGGGCAGAAATATCTATTTCATTTATCAAGATACTAAATGGAAGCAATTTATGCATATTTACCACAGTGCTTCCAGATTCCTAGGAGCAAACATTTCCAGGAGCAAGAAGACTTTACACAAGCACATAATAGTTACTATACCAATAGTCAGGCAGACACAAGATAGTACCAATTACAAAAAGCAGTCCTGAACTATATTACAGTGGGCATGCACAAATTAGTCCTTTGGTCTATTACAAGCAATGATTTTGTAATTTATATGCAAGAGTGCAATTATAGTGTCCACAAAAGGTTGCCCTCATATAAAATATTGAGTCTTTAAACAATCAACAAGTACTGTATTTATCTTCTTTTACACCTTTGTTTATTCAGACTTCAAAATCACTGCCAATATTTAATGTAGCATAAACATAATATAGCGGAGCTAACTATTGCAGTTACCAGTTGGCAATCATATTATCTTTCATAGCTCAGGTTTTATAGAATGTATATGTACAGCTCATGTCTCTGTAGCAGAAGACATATAAATACAGTATACAGTATACTTAAGATTTCAGGGGCAGATCTGAGCAGGCCTTTTTAAAGCCACTATTTCTTGTGATGTTTGTCCAGTATGCTTAATTCTTTGCATGATTACACCAAATATTTATTGTAAGTAGTAGATCTTGGGGAATGTTCCTAAGAGGTGTTTTTGTTGAAGTTTGGTGATTTTCTATTTCTGCCACATTTTTAGTGAGAGACATACAGAGAGGAAATGAAACTGACTTCTATTGCGGGCTTTTTTTACTATTAACTTTAAAGAGGAAGTCAAATATGGCTACTCCTTCCCATTTTTTAATTATTTAATATGAGATTGGAGAAACAATTACAGCATTTAAAGTACAATAACTGCAAGGAACAACATTTGGCAGCAGAAGGAAAACCATAGTACAAATGGATTTTCTGATTCAAAGTTGCTGATTTTTGAAAACAGTCTTGAAGAACTCTGATAGAAGGACCCACCGAATTGTTTGTTGTAAAACTTATGAGCAGCATTTAATGTTCCCCTCCTCCCCGTTTATAAATTCATACTATTATTGAAATTATTTTCAATTAAAGCTTATCTCTAGATGTCCCACACTGTATAAAAAAATGAAGCCGACTATGTTTATCCTCATTTTCAACCTAAAGAGTTTGCTTTGTTTAGAGTTCAGAAAATGAAACAGATTTGTTTGCTTTGGTTAACATTTTCTTGAAGAAATACAAAGAAAGAAAAGATATATATTTTAAATGTGCAAATTTGTGTTGGCTTTAATTACAGAGCTCTATTTTTAACTCTTGAGTAACAAACATTTTTCTCAACAAAGCAACTGCATTTGTTCTTAAGTCCCACAGTATCTTTTAAAGGTTTATTTAATATGAATTGTTATTGAAATTACTGTAATGATATTAAAGTATCATTTCTACCTGCAAATGTAGAAAATAGAGGAATGACTTTTTAGAAAAGAGAATAAGACTGAAATATGAAGCAAATTAAAACTGCAATAGATATCAGCTCCGTGCCTTCCTTACCATTCGCTGTTTAATGGCAGTGGTTTTCAGATTTGTTCCTACTGAACTAATCAATTTAATATTGACTGTCCTTCATATGTACACTTTGCTCATTCGACCAAGGAAATTAATATCTGAAATAAAGATGAAATGCTGTTTAAACAGAAGGATTAAAGTTCCAGATAGAGCACATCTTAAGAGTTTAAACTCTTTTGATAAATTGGTATAGTGTGTAATATTCCTTCTCCATGTGTGAGTTGTATATACACCACATATGCACATGAACTTTACAGTATCTGTACCTCTTATCCAAAGACTAACTAAGTCAGGCCAAGTCAAAGTATTTCTGTGGTCTGTTTCTCTTTCTACTGTGAAAAAATTAGAAAGATGTATGTGCTTCTTGGATTGCAGACCAAAATTTCCTAAACTTCTGTAACCACACGCTAATGAAATCTGGAAAATGCTTAGAGTGAGCATTTATCCTTGCCTGAAATTGATCCTAGAAAATTTTCAACATTATACATGCATTGTTGTAGATAAAAATGGAAATATAATTTCACTTGAGATAAATTAACTATTATTTTAGATTGAGAAGTTAAAGTGTAATAGGAATGTATTAAAATAAAATATTATTATTGTCTCATAATGTATGAGAAATAACAGACTTTGGCCGTGTTCATATGGTAGTGTAAAGAAATAGCACAAATGAATAATAGTATATGCAGTATGTGACAACTTAAAATGGAGAACAGGATCTAGTTAGTCCCAATATATAAATTAAGCATTTTTAACTTATTTTACTTCCACTTGTCACACTTCAATCATATTAATATACTCAGCTCATGTATTTGTTTTAATTAGGTATAATTTAGTGTATGTTTGTATTTCCTCTTTAACTATGACAAGCAAGCTAAACCAAGACATTATTGGAATTAATCTTGAGTGGGATTGGAGGTAGCTATTATTGATACTGCTTTGTTTGTCTCATTTTAACCAAGAAGATAATTGCCAAAATCCTGGTTCACTAATAACTGTGTGATATGAAATCATTGCTATAGTCCCAAGTGCACTTAAATCCAATTAAAATTTGAGCCTGTTTCTAAGCAGATCTGTACAGCGTTGTCCTATAAGTCTTCTTGCACTATGAGGACTTGTATTTTCAAGACATATTCCTCTTATTGTCCTTATAAATCCAGTAGAATTCTATAGATGCAGAGCGTCTATAGAGGCAATTGAGGCAATTTGGGAAAAGTCCACAGTAGAGAGTTCACTGACAATTTCATGGTAAATCTTACTTCAAATAAGCAACATTTTGTTTTATCACTTAATCTTCATAACATAAGACCAAAATGCATGCAACCTGTATCTTAAATTGATTACTGAGAAATCAGGGAAACATTGTCTGATCTTGAAGCATTTTATAACCGCTGTTGGTTTGCTTATCATAGATTTGGGATAACTTTTCTAGTAATAACTGTACTGCATGTGGGTTATTTTTTTTAGATGACACACAAAGCCTGAGTAAGCAAAATCAAGATTAAATTTTGGGAATTCTTGTGATGGACCAAAAGCATTTGCAGTATAATGAATTGTATTAATACATTGAATTTGCTTATATTGATTTAAGAGAGTCACTGTGAGATTTATTTGAATGTAGGATATGGCCTTTTAAAATGGTTCTGTCTCAAAATAATACATCTAAAAATGCATTCCTAAATAAATTAAATTGGGAGCAGGTCTCTCAGTCTCTATAAGACTTATTTCTAAGTAATTATGGTTAGAAGTGAGCTCTGTAAAGATGCCAAACTGATATGTCAGAAAGTAGTTACATTGTAATTTAATACCAATATATTAGCAAGGCCTTCTGCTAGTCATGGGTATTTCTGATAGTTTGGCATCAAAGGAAAATAGTTTAATATTTAGACTTCAATAACATTTTGATTAATTCAATTTATAAATGTATAATTAATATTACTTGCCAGCACTTACTTTCTGCTGGGATTAGTGAAACTGAGCCTATACTTACCAGGTCTAAGCTTTATACAATATTGTCCCTGACAACAAGAATAAAGGATTATTCTGTGCATTTTCATCAGTAACATAAAATCTCTGAAATAAAATGAATAGACTGGTTTGTAGTTTAAAATGATTGGCCTATAATGAAAATATACCCTTCAGATGAAATTCAGTTCTATTTTGTACCATATAAAATGTTTATTCTTTAGCGAACTTATTTATATAATTTTCTTAACAATTTGGTGTATATTCTCTTACTCTCCCAAATATTTTTTTTTAAACAGAGAAGGCATTTTACAAGTTATAGCACTGTGTTGATTATTCTAGTACCAATTAACTAAAGTCTGTCTAGTTGCATTGCTGTTTCTTTCAATTTGATTGATATTTGTTACATTTTTAGAGCCATGGTTTTGTGACTATATTTGACTTTTAAAAAGTTATTTCATTAAAGATTTTCATCATTCTGCCAAGTCTTCTGTTTTTCTCCTATTTAAATGAATGATTATGGATTACATTCAGTACTAAAGTTTTTGAAAACTTGTTACATATCAAATAAAAGGCTGCATTTTTTGTACTGGTAGATACATCAGCAGTAGTTAGAATATATTACAAGTACACTTGAAAAATAGGCAGTAGATAGGCTCTCCATTCAGCAGTGGTTAGCAGAATAGCAGAAACAGAAGGGACCTTAGAGGTCTTCTAGTCCAACCCCCTGTTCAAACAGGAAACCCTATACCATTTCAGACAAATGGTTGTCCAATATCTTCTTAAAAATCTCCAGTGTTGGAGCATCCACAACTTCTGGAGGCAAATCGTTCCACTGATTAATTGTTCTGTCAGGAAATTTCTCCTTAGTTCTAGATTGTATCTATCTTTGATTAGTTTCCATGGATTGTTTCTTGTCTTGCCTTCAGGTGCCTTGGAGAATAGATTGACCCCCTTTTTTTGTGGTAGCCCCCTAGATATTGGAACACTTATCATGCCGTTAGTCCTTCTTTTTATTAAACTAGACATCCAACTCCTGCGACTGTTCTTTGTATGTTTTTGTCTCCAATCTCTTAATGATCTTTGTTGCTCTTCTCTGCACTCTTTCTAGATTATCAACATCTTTTTATATCATGGTAATCAAAACTCAATGCAGTATTCCAAGTGTGGTTTTACCAAGGCATTATAGGCTCATAGTTAAGTGATTGTCCACTAGGACTCCAAGATCCCTCTCACAATTACTACTATTGAACCAGGAACCACCTTTTCTATACCACTGCATTTGGTTTTTCTTTCCTAAATATAGAACCTCACTTTTCTCAGCATTGGATTTCATTTGTTAGATAAGGCCCAGTGTTCAAGTCTGTTGAGATCCTTCTGTATCTTGAGCCTATCTTCTGGAGTATTTGGCTATTCCTGCCAAGTGTTGTCGGAAAATTTCATGAGTTCTTCTATTCCCTTGTCTAAATCATTGATGAAGATGTTGAAGAGTACTGGGCCTAAGACAGAGCCTTGGGGTACTCCACTGCATACTTCCCTCCATGTAACTGCAGTTCTATTAAGCATATTGAATGAGGTTGGTCAGCCAGTTACAAATCTATCTGGTGCTGATGCTGTCTAACCAACATTTTTCTATCTTATCAAGTAGTAGGTTGATAAAGTAGTATTTTATCAAATGCCTTACTGAAGTCCAAGTAAATTATATTTACAGCATTTTGCTGGTTCACTAATTTTGTCACTTTGTCAAAGTCTGCAATAAGATTTGTCTGGTTGCTACATTACTAAACATCAAATTCACCAAATTGCTCCATGCCACACCCTCTAGACCAGTGTTTCTCAACCTTGACAATTTTAAGGCATGTGGACTTCAACTCCCAGAATTCCACAGCCAGCAATGCTGGCTGTGGAATTCTGGGAGTTGAAGTCCACATGCCTTAAAATTGTCAAGGTTGAGAAACACTGCTCTAGACCACCTATCAGATTTCACTCCAGGTATAGTGATATATCTTGACTTCCCAGGTACTCAGTACTGTATTCAGAAATGTGTTTTCAGCAAAAAATTTAACAGGAACTAGGCACATGTAGATCAGCCTAATGCAGAACACAAAAATTAAGAGCCTACATATGTCAGTTTAAAGATTTAAATGTTGCTATCTTTTTAGAGTGAAATACTGTTCAGTGTTTATATAGCAATTCTGTCAAGAATCTCGCCTTGCCAGCTTCAGTCCTTCCTATAGTTTCTTGCAGGACGTTATTATCTCTTCTTTATACAGTCTTTTTATTGTAGCTAATCATACTTCCAAACATTAATCATTTTCAATTTTTAAAGGAAGCTCATGCAGCCCATTTAAATTGCTAACTATTCTTGGGGATAAAGATACTACTAGAAATTGGTATTTCCAACATGCAGGTTGATTTTTAAATATCATGGACCTTGATAAAAGGGAAGATTGGTCTCCCCAAATGCAACTTTTCAGGAATCAACTACTATAGACTAGATGGATCAATGGATTTAGATTTTTGTCATTCAAAAGCAAGCATTTATATAGCACTTTTTAAAGCAGTTGAAATGGCATTCTACCCTATTTGGGTAGATTTCTGCCAAAATGTATATTATAATTACATTTGTAAGGCTTGGCCATGTACAGAAATGACCTTTTCTCATCTATATTATTTTATGATTATGTTATGCTTTGCATCTCTAAATTCTTTAGAGATATTTAAATGAAAATAGTGTTTAAATTATAAATATGGAGGTTATCAATCCAAAAACCTTTATAATAATTAGATCAGAAAGTATGTGATTTTAATTTTTATTTAGCTAATTTAGCTAATTTATATAGCTGCCCATCTCACCAAAAGTGACTGTGGATATGTACAACAAAATTAAAAACATTTTATGTAAAACTACTATAATTATAAAAACATTAAAAATATAAAAAACAAAACAAGAAAATAATAGACAAAGGCATGCTAATAGAGCCACTTCATTTCACTCATCCATGGTATGGTTAATCATTTTATAATCTTGAAGAGGTTAGATGGCTGAGCAGGATTTCCTGTGTGGTAGTGATAGTGAAGGTGAGGTAGTAAATAAAGTTTCAGTATGTTGCATAAGACTTTTTCCATTCTTATGATTAGCAGAATATTTAATGATGAAGCAGAAAATATGTTTAGAATCACAATAATGATCACATTACTAAACCCAACTTTATTACATAATGTAAATTATTACCATCCTATATTCTCAATGCTATTCTGATGTATTAATAATCAAAATACTATTTCTCTATTTCCTTTAGTATTTCTGCTGCACACTATACTATCTATAAAAACGCTGGTTCCTGTAGCCTTTAATTGGGCGAAATTGTGCATCATAGGGCAACAATTTTTGAACCAGTTAACCTCAGTTGAGTTAACTTAGAGAATGTGTCTGAAATTTGGGATCCATGATTCATGTGGAATTGAAATTGGCAAATTTTATAAAACAATTTATGACATCAAAAATACCATAAAACAGTTTATGACATAATACAAAATATACTCTCCAAGGGCCTTCCTTGTTTTCAAGTAATTCTAGTGGGTACAGTACTCTGCATTTGAGAATAACTCAAATAGAAACCAGTTGCGCATATTATTTCCACCTACATAATGCAACAGCTCTGGATTTTAGCTCAAAAGCTGTGGCTATAGTAATCCTGCTGCACAGTGAATTAGGGCAGAGTCCCCCAACCTTTTAGGCACGAGGGACTGGTTCTGTGGGGAGAGGTTTTTCTGCGGACCGGAGGGGGCGTGGTTGTCAACGCTGCAAATACTGTATATTTGTGTGCTGCCTGCATCCCATGGATGGGGCTTCGCCTGTTTGCGCGGCCCAGTTTCTGGCATGCCGCGACCTGGTGCCGGTCCATGGACCTCTGAACTAGGGGACCTTGAGATGAAGCTGTTCCTCCCAAAAGTGTTTCCAGGGTGACGCTGCTAAACACTTTCAATGCCATATTGTTTTCTTTGTAGCACTTTGAAACTTGGGCCTAGTGGGTGTTTCATTTTTATTTTTGTTCCGCTAAGTAGGACTGAATATTGGGAACAACATTTTAGACTCAAAACTATATCAGGGACCACTTTTTCAGCTATTAAAGAATCCTAAATGATGCAGTTACTTTTTTCGTTTTAACTTTTTGAAGGAATGTCTTATAACCCATTGCCCTCATTGGACTTTGAAAAAAAAATACCTTAAGATTAAAAAAAAAAAAAAGAACATGAGAACCTGACATGGTTCAAAACAGTGCTAACTCTGAGAGTGCCTTTAGGCCCAATAGCCATTCTTGGAATTGGTAGAAGGTGTGTCCATCTGGCTAGAAACACACAAATCCCAAAATAAGATGAACTGCAAGAAAGCACCCTGAGGAGCTACAGAGAACTGTCCAGGATTTCTTCTAGTCAGTCACACAATAGGATTCATCCTCGAAATCAGTGTTGCTCAACCTTGGTAGCTTGAAGATGGGTGGAATTTCCGGAATTCCAGTATTTGCCATATTATTGCCACCTGTCTCACTAGAAGCAATAACTGAGGTGAGGTTCCTCAAGCCATGCTCTGGCCATTTAATTCTTGGGTTTTGCCTTGTTAGTAAATAGCCCAGCATTTAGCCCAGTGTTTCTCAACCTTGACAATTTTAAGGCATGTGGACTTCAACTCCCAGAATTCCACCTTGACAATTTTAAGGCATGTGGACTTCAACTCCCAGAATTCCACAGCCAGCAGTGCTGGCTGTGGAATTCTGGGAGTTGAAGTCCACATGCCTTAAAATTGTCAAGGTTGAGAAACACTGATTTAGCCTCTTTAAGCAAAGGAACCAGTGCCGGCTCTCTTACATCTGCAGTTAATAAAGATGTCAGGAAGTTGGGCGATTCTCGAGTTTACCCAGAAACGCTTGAGCCAGTACTTGCGAGTACTCCGCAGCCTTCCAAAGCAGTCTGAACCGAATCGGCCACTGCCGTTTCCCCAAATCTAGGAGCGCCCCCCCACCCCCCTCCGCCGTCCAGACTTGAACTTCAGGACATGTTTTCTGCTGCCTCCAATTTCCCGGCTTTAGACGGGTGGAAAACGCCTCTCCGTCGCTGGAGCTGGACTGCAGGAGGCTTGTGGCATCGAGAAGTTGCCTCGGCTCCCCAGTCTCAACGCGCTGACTTCGCCACGGGGAACGGCAAAGTCGAGTTCTACGTTGTGTGGTCTCTGCGCGAGCCGCCCCGCCAGCTGAGTAGGTGAGGTCTCCGGCCTGCGCGCGTTGCCCCGCTGGCAATTTATTTGCGTTGAGTGTTCCCCATTTTTAAAACAGTTCCGGTAACTATGCCTTTATTACTCTCTTGACACCAAATGATGTTGGATTCAAATTTTAAATTCCGTTTTGGTCGCCACGGTATAAAAAAAAGATGCTGAGACTCTAGAACAGTGTTTCTCAACCTTGACAATTTTAAGGCATGTGGACTTCAACTCCCAGAATTCCACAGCCAGCAATGCTGGCTGTGGAATTCTGGGAGTTGAAGTCCACATGCCTTAAAATTGTCAAGGTTGAGAAACACTGCTCTAGAAAGAGTGGAGAGAAAAGCAACAAAGATGATTAGGGGACTGGAGGCTAAAACATAAGAACGGTTGCAGGAATTGGGTATTTTAATGCAAAGAAGAACTAGGGGTGACATGTTAGCAGTGTTCCAGTTTCTCAGGGGCTGCCATAAAGAAGTGGGGCTGGGGGTCAAGCTGTTCTCCAAAGCACCTGAAGGCAGGACAAGAAGCAACGGATGGAAACTAATCAAGGAGAGAAGCAACCTAGAACTAAGGAGAAATTTCCTGACAGTTAGAACAATTAATCAGTGGAACAACCTGCCTCCAGAAGTTGTGAGTGTTCCAACACTGGAGGTTTTTAAGAAGAGATTGGTCAACCATTTGTCTGAAATGATATGGGGTTTTTGTTTGAGCAGGGGGTTGGACTAGAAGAGCTCCAAGGCAGCGGCCCCCAACCTTTTGGGCACCAGGATCTAGTTCCTTGGAGAGAGTTTTTTCTGTAGACTGGAGGGGGCATGGTTTTGCATGCTGCCTGCATCCCGTGGATGAGGTTTCATTTGTTTGCGTGGCCCGGGATTGGTGACCCCTGCTCTAAGGTCCCTTCCAACTCTATTATTCTGTTATTCAAATATCCTATTAAGTGAGAGTGTGCTTCATTTACTTCAGTGTGGTGCATGAATGGTTTATCCAATAATTTATGGTTAACCTGAGAAACCTCTGATGAGTTCAGCAAGTCAACCTGATTTTAAAACATTGCTTCAAAGACAAAAGTAAGCATATTTATATTTATTTACCTGCACACAGTTTTCCCACAGTCTCAGCACACATTCTATATTATTAACTTAATTTTCTCTAGTGATTTTATAAGCTTGTTGTGAAATACTTTATGAATTTCTAAAAAGAGGTCCATTACTATTACTGCCATTACTATTTTATAAAAACAATGTTTTTGTGAGAAGAGAGTTGACTCCTTTTTGCTGCTATACAGAGGTGAAGTTTTACATCTGAATATCTGGAAGCTATTAGATGTTCAGAGCAGCCAGAAAAACAGTAGAGACTCTTCTACTAAAACTTGCTTTCCAGCTTTGGAATTAGCTGTTCAATTTACTCAGTTCAACTGTTCAATTCTACTTTTTCTCAAATTTGGGAATCGGCAAAACAAGGGATTCTTACAAACAGAATCAATAGAAAAATTGACTTTGTCACATTAACTTCCTAGATGTTATCAAATGCTTTTGTTGACCTTCTTAACTAAAAAAATAAGCTTTGCTTACATCTTACCACTTCATTCTTCAGTTTTCCCAGCTACTTCCCTCTCTATCTCTTCCAAAGTAATGTTTATATTCTATCCCCTTTAAGCAATTGTCATCGGAAATGCTTCCAGACTCGCTTGCCGCTTCCATTGCCAAAACAGTTTGTGATCTTCGGGTTGGGTGACTGGAGCCATTATTCTCAGAAAGCTAGCATTACTGTGGATGTACTAATAAATCCAGATATTAAGCCACAAAGAATTGGCAAACTGGGATCCGAAACAAGGTAAATTCCAGTTGGGACCCTTCCATTTGAGTCCTAGGCTTCAGTTTGGGCCTAAAATAGCATTGGTCATACTTTGGGGTAACCTCTGATGGGAATAGTACATCCATCTTTGCTTTACCTGATCTCTTGGTAACCTTCAATATCATCCACTTAGGTTTAATTCAAGGTTACGGTTTTGATCTTTAAAGCCCTACATGGCATGGGGCCAGGTTATTTGGCCTCTCTCTGCTTATATCTACCTGTCCCATCTGTTCTGAGTGCTCTTTGTTTTTGATTCCTATTTTAATTTTGTGCACTTTACAAAATCACATGTGCTTTATGGATTCAATAAATAAATCTTAGATCCATGTATCTATGTTTGTTTGAGCAGATGTTTGGTTTGGGAAGGTGACTGGAGAGTTGACATTGTCATGGCTTCATTTAAGCAGGCAGAGAATGGCAATCCTATTAAACTTTTGCTGACTGTCAAGGAAGAGGTAAGTAGACTTTATGTACTGATGTCTTGTTTATGTGTTCTCTAGTGGCACTTGATCCTTGTAAATTTATTTAAAAATTTTACCATGTTTGTAAAAAAAAGTAAAATTGTCTTCAACTTGCATTGTTTTCATCAGTGATGTGATCAATTATCTGCTACTGTATGCTAAAAGCTTTACCTATTATTCATTACGTGAAAGCTAGTAGGTATACTCTTTAAACCCATTCTGATTTTAATGGTTCATTTCATGAATCCTAATCTATATTAGGACTGCTAAAGTGTGAATGTGCTGTAATCAAAATAGCTATTTCCTGGAATCACTTTATGGTGACAATCATCCAGGAGTAAAAGTACCAAGATAGAATGCCACTGATAGCAAGATGGAGAACTACACCATAGTCAGTACTGTAGTATTAAAAGCCTTTAGAAAGTTCTGGCAAAGGTAATTCCACAGCACAACCAAAGTGATTTTAGTGCTCAAACTCTTGTCCATGAAACCCCAAATTGGCATGTGTGTTCAGATCCATTCAAAACATCCTGAAAATTCTTAACATTAAAGCCAAGGCTATTATTAATTTAGAAAGACAGTTTTGTGGTTAAAGCACCAGACTAGAAACCAGGAGACCAAGAATTCTAGTCCTGCCTTCAGCCCAACTCACCTCAAGGAGGGAGGTTGTGAGGAAAGTAGGATGAGGAAGAAATATTAGGTATATTCATTGCTTTGAGGTACTTATAACCATAATAAAGGCTGGATAAAATAATCTTTAAAAAGATAAAACATGAAGATGATTGATAATATATAAGCAATTTCTCCAAAGACATTTAAAACTGGATCTCAGATGAAGAAGTTGAGAGAAGGCAGTCTTATAGGTGCCCATACCTGTTTTCTCCAGTACCCAGGCCCATGTTTAAAGCTTAGCTAGATAGTTCAGAGATAATGCTTAGCTGGAACCACAACCATGCCTCTATGTCAATGTTTCTCAACCCTGGCAACTTTAAGAACTTTGGGAGTTTAAGTCCATGAATCTTAAAGTTGATAAACACTGTCTTATGAAAATCAGAAATATAATGTAATAATATAATGTAAGGTCAGCTGCTTCAGCCATTAATGATCCAAATTATTAGTACTTTATTAAGAACTGATCTTGTGTACACTAGCAATATGAACAGATAAGATGATGTCGGCTGCAGTACCTTGGGGTTGAGGAACAGACTCAATAAGGTCTAATTTCCTCCCCTTTTATTCAGTCCATGGCTTTTTAGCAACAATCATCACTTCTCCTTTGTACATTACATGTTGGTAAAGTTGTAGCTGGTCTTCTCATATTTGCATCACTTTCTTAACTGTTCTATAGCACCTCTATTTAATATTTCAGGAACCAAAAACCAATCAGTCACCTCCCTGAAGGCAAACTCCAAAGATTGAAGGAACTCTGTATGATAGGTTTTATATATCAGAGACCTGTAATTACCTTATTTATGTCTATTTGCATCATATTAAATAAATACTTCTGAGATTAAGTGGAGATTTAAAGTGGAGTGGCTGTATCAGAAAACAAGCTACCTGGTTTGGTGATGAAGAAGCTTCTTTTTCAATAGTCAAAAGTCTTCTCCGTCTCCCTGAGTTGGATTGGTGGATGAGTTTCCAAATCAAACCTTAAAGCACCACTTCTTAACATCTGTTGATCTTGCAGCCCTGTTCTTTGTGCTTCCAGTTTCCTGTCTATAAAAAAAGAAAAGACATTTTTAAGCCACACTTGATTTATAGTGTAGTATAGTATAGATGTGACTATGCACTTTTCATGGCAGGAAATGTTACTTACTTTTTGATTTCCAGCTCTGACTGGATGGTGGGGCTGAAGAAGCTTCTTGGACGAGAAGCAAAACGTCTTCAAAGAAAAACAAGACAGTCCAGTTGCCTCTTGAAAAAGCACCTTTGGGACTCACTTATGAACATTCCTTGTCATATAAAAGAGAACATGATGATAAGGTTTTCTAGTGTGCCTGTTCTCATTAAGATGCTTTTTTTTAAATATAGAAAATTTCAGAGAGTAATATCCTGGCATTGGCAGTCTGAAACCATATTTTACAGAATTCTGTTATTTTGGCCGGTATAATACTGTACATACAGTGGTTTCAATTTATGGAAAGTTGTTCAAAATCTTAGAGCCTACAGTAATTTTAGAAAATTAATGTCACAAGATGCTTCATTCTATGTGTATCTACTAAATCAGACAAAACATTCAACATCCTCCCAGAGTGGCTGGCTGGATCTTGCTGGAATCTTCAGACACCTAGTTTATGGAGCATTTTTTTAAATAAGGCTATTTATAGGGCCTGGATAATTTCTGATGTAATTCTACCTAGTTTTCTGATGGGCAGGATAGAAATCAGATTTCAGCAATGTGCCATAAAGAAGCTGTGCCTGAAAAGAACTACTCTCCACCAATGGAAAAGCTACTGATGCTACCTGCTCCTACAGACCTGCAGGCTAAGATAAATTGTCTACCTCACCCTACTCAATTAAATAAAACCAGAAGGACTCTGTTTGAAGTCTCGGCAACCCATAGACAAGATGAATCTGAAGGTAAAAGGTCTTCAGTTATCTGTTTGCAAGACTAAATAGCCTTATTGCCATAGCATTCCATCGTCCAGTTTTGACTCACAATAATACCTTGTGAAGTAGGTTTGGCTGGGCAACAGTAACCCACCTTAGATTGCTCAGTGATCTTTCATGGTTGAAATTGCATTATCTTTTCCAAGATGTTACATTGGGTATCACCATGGAAGGATTTATTTGTGCACCCTTCTAATTCATGGTAGAGGTAGAGCGATGGTTCATGTGTTTAGTATAAATAATAATAATTCAGTACTCTGTGTCAAAAACTATGGATTATAAAGCTATTAAGTTTATGCTAAATTATCTTGAATGTGCATTCTAAAACACATAAATTTAAAGTCTGCTAATACTGGCATAAGAGACAGCTTGGTCCAGGTCAGAATTTCTTGATTTTGGCAACTTTAAGATGTATGGACTTCATCTCCCCAAATTCCCCAGCCAGCAAGGAGAATTCTGGAGTTAAAATCCACACATTTTAAAGTTGCCAAAGTTGAGAAATGCAAGTGGTTAAAGTGCTGGAGAAGAAGCAGTTAGAACAAAATTCTAGTCCTGCCAGGACCAGTCATTCAGTCTCAGTCCAAGAGAAGGAGGAAAGCAGTGTCCATTATTTCTGAAAAGGATGCCTAGAAAACTGCATGGATTTATCCGTACAGTCTCTAGGCACCACGTCTGACTGGGAGTGCATGTGAGTGGAACCCTGCCATACTCAACATCAGAAAAATGGGGGTGTACTGTTAGTATTAAGATGCTTTTAGACTAAAAATCAATTCTGTGCATTTTCTCTGCAGATTTGGAGGTTAAAGAGTTGCAAGGTAAAGATGGTTTTTTTAAAAATTCTTTTTATTGAACTTTGCTTGGTGTATCTACATCAGCAATTCTTAGTTGTGTTTAATATCCACCTTGTGTGTCATATATGGAATTGTAATTAATATTCCATGTTTCTGGATGAGAAAGTAAAGTCTCCTGTTTGTCATTTCATTATACTCTGTCCTTCCTTCAGGAGGAAGAATAGTAGAAAAATAATTAAAACATTAAACTGCTGATATTTTTACCCCTCAGGGGCAACAAAGATACAACACACAAGGATAGTCTTTTAAGTCAATAATTTAAACTTGCACTCATTTATTTTTTTAAATATATTTTATTAATTTTTTACAATAACAATCTTTAGTGCTTAGTAAACAATGTGCTGTCTGGCTTCATATATTTAAAAACAATAATAATTAATTTCTATAATTGATCAATATGTTAGTTGATAATATATTTCCTTGATCCTCTCTTCTTCCAGTAATATTCTACTTTTATCTACATTAAACAAATATAATTCTTAATACTTTCAATACATACAGAATTGGGTATAAACATTTTTCTAACCCTAATAATAACATCAACATATAACATCTTTTCTAATCAGCTTATGTTTCAATTGTATTTATAAAAGTCATCTTATTAAGTCATTATATGTCCTGTTTTCAAGATTCTTATTTAAGCTTAATTTCCCCTCAGTATTGAAATCACTCTTATCAGTCATAATTTTCTCAAAATTCATTTGAATATTCAAACTTTTCATTCAAATACACTGTCTCAATATTTTTACATTTCATATATTATAAAAATATTATACTACTTATATATCTTATCCCTCTTACTATAGGGCCCTTTATGTCCAAGCTTTGTCTATTCTTTTAACCATGTTCAAACAAGTATTTAATCATATAGTACACCATCTAGCAATCTTACTATAAGGCTCTTTATATCCAAACTTTATATTTTTTAACCGTATTCAAACTAGTCATATAGTATTCCATCTGGTAAGTTGAATCACATCTCTTAAATCTAATTCTAATCTTCTTCTTTTGCCAGGTCACTTTCCAGATCGGTAGATTTAGCTTGCCAGGTTATATTTTTGTAGATATTGTTGGGGATAAAAAAGACAAATTAAATAGAATATTTGTTTTTTGTCTCCCACGCTTTAATGATTCTCCTGACAGCTCTTTAATCCATTTTATTAAATCTTCTTTTTTGTTCTCAAGTTTGTTTTGAAGTCCTGGAAGGTAAAACATCTTTTTTATTTCCTTTGTTGTAGCAAAATTTATTACAGGACTTTCAGAAAGTTTAAAAGAATTAGGTGTGTTCTGGGATGCCAAGGACTACCTATAGAAAGACACTAGATATACTTAGGAATTTGTTTTTCATTTTTTTAGAATATTAAATTTTAATATATAATTAAATAACATATAAATAACAAAATAATTAAACAGTAATAATAGAAATACAGTAATCCAAAATATCAACAATATATCTGTCTGATAAAACCTAAAAATGAAACTTACATTGATGGCTCCAGAATGAATCCTGAAAAGCCCTCAGGGAAAGCCAGGTCTTTTCAGCTTTTTGAAAGACCGTAAAAATTGGGATCATCAACCTTGTGTGTCAAGAAATAGGAAGGGAGCTTCTACTCCTTCAGGCCCCCTCATGTTGCATCTCCTGATGTGGAGTCCCTGGGCAGGCATTTTCTGACTGACTGGATCAACCGGCAGATTGATCAGGAAAAAGTTATCTCTTTTATGGAAGAACAATGATTTGATATTGATATTTCAGTAAGAATGAACAAAGAGTGGCCATTTCATACAGTGTTAATTATGGTAGCATGCAAGTATCTTTCATGCACTAAGCTTATAGGAATAGGCTCTCCTGAATTATTCTTTCACAATGAAATGGTTTCTGTGGCCTGGTTCTGTTGACTGACTCTACTTCTATTGGTTGTCTTTAGCATGTCCGAGTGCTCGATGGTGTCATGCTATGTGCCTGTGTGACACAGATACAGCAGTTTTGATTGGCGGTGAAGGATCTAATCAACAATTCTGCAAAGATGTACTCTGGAAACTGGAGATTGGTGAGATACTTCTGTGCTTCTAATATTGATATGCCTTGTCTGCAAGCCATGGGAAGAAAACATTCCAGATCTTCTAATATGTAGGGACCATTAACTGTCATACAATTTGAGTTTAAAGTTACTGGAATCAATTTTCTTTGAATAACATTGGGGGATGCCTTAAGGGAAATGTCTCTGAATTTCACAAATACAAGACTATGCATCTTCTCTGTTTACTGTATATCTTCTAATTCACAGATAATGACTTTTGGTTCCCTATGGATTTCCCAACACAAAATTCCATACCACAGTGTTCCCGAGGTCACAGTGCCACTTATGACCCAGACACCAAGCGCATCTACATATTTGGGGGCATAAAAGAGGGGAGACGCTACAACAGCATCTATGTTTTGGATACAACATCTTGGAAATGGCTTCATGTTTTTGTGAGTAGAAACCAAACATTGGGCACTGTAGAAGTGTAGCTTCAGCTTGCTTTTTGTGTGCCTATTTTTTGTTTTTGCAATTTTCTTATTCTCTTTTGTAAGAAATAAGAGTTCAAATACAATGGCAAAAAGTGGACTAATTCATGTAGGAGACAGAAAATGGGAGTAAATAGAGCAGGTGAGATTTTTCTGGTAGATTACAGTTAGAAACTGTATGGATGCTATCCAGTAATGCTATTGAGAGCAGGAGAGCCCCCACTGCTGCTGATACTAAGTCAGATTCACCTGCTGACTTGGGTTGTGATGAGATTTTTCTTTCTTCTCTCAGGCTAAAGGGAAAGTGCCCACTCTGGCCTTTCACAGTGCAACTGTCTATCACAAGGAATTATTTGTCTTTGGAGGAGCTTTCTCTAAAATGTTGTCCTTGGAGAGGGGCGCCTGCAGTAATGCGCTTTTTATTTTCAACCCTGACTATGAGATTTGGTACCAACCTATTGTGGAGGGGGAGAAGCCACTGCCAAGGCTGGGGTGAGGCATCTCGTCTTGAACTCAGAGGAATCTGAAATAGGCAAGATTTATTTCCTTGGTCTTTTTCTCCGCTAAAAAGTGAAGCAGATGTTTTTTTTCATGCACTTTTATTTTAGCTAGAAGTGAGTGTTTCTTTTTTCATACTACTGTATAATATTCCTTTGATAAGTTCAAAATCACATGGAGAGAGCCTTGGGTAAACCTATCATTTGAGTTTTTCTATGGAACTCATTTTAAGGAATCATATGCATTTATGTACTTATGCTGATTTCTTCATTGCAGCCATTGTATTTTTGTATCCTAGTCATTATTACTTACTGCAAAGCAGTTATATCCCTTAGCAGTAACAGAAGGAAGGATTTTAACTAAGATCCATTTATCATGACTGGCAAGACACTTCCACTCATAATGGAACATTTGTGACTTCTTTGGCCCCTTTCTCTGTAGGCATTCTTTTAGACCATATTTCACACTGATACTCAACAGTTTTATTGGTGCTTCCATTTATAAATTAAGAAATCTCAGAAAACGAAAAATGGGATCAATGATACAATAAACTCCATTGTGGACTCTTGAGTATGCTAGTTAATGCCATTCCCACTATCAGATTATCTTTCTGATAGTTTGTGTCCTTGATTTTTAGTTTATATAAATATTCAAGAATCAAGAATATAAAATATTGGTTACTTGATGCATTTGTCCCGTCAAGGCGTCAAATAATAATGTATGAACAAGATTTCTATCTAGTATGTTTGAGTTTTTATGTTCTCTGCCCTTATCTCAAAGTCATTCAGCTACTTTGTTGAAGAACAAATTAGTCATATTCGGAGGCCAGAGGACTTCTACATACCTGAATGACACACACATCCTTGATCTAGGTAAGAAGGGCACAATGCTTGCCTTCTTAAATGTCACCAGGATTTGGACAGTGTAAAGAGTCCACCTTTATAGGCAGCTCAATTTGATGAGAACGAAAGATTATCCTGAAATGGAAGCTGCCAACTCATGAAGAAAACTCACAAGAATAGTAAATGGGAATAATTTCACTTCATGGGAAAGGCAGTAATAAAGCTCTGACAATAGCACTCGTAGGTCTTGTAACAGGACTGATGGCTTGGATAATGAAATAAAACTGTATCCTTGGACTATAAATCCTTTTAAAGAGAGGAAGCTATTTATGGCAACAAACACAACAAAAAGGTGTTGCAGTACTTAATTGCAGTTTTTGTGGAACAGAATAATTTGGTTGCTAGATGATGTATCAATGCATTCTGTGCCCATTTCATTTTTGTTATTGCTCTGATACGAGTCTAATCTATGCCACAATGCACTTCAGCTTGGTCTTTTTGAAGTGCTACAAAAAGCACTGAGATAGGGTTTTTTTTTATGTGGGTCCAAAACATCTTCTAATTATTTTATCTCATATTTCTAGGTTTTATGGAATATAAAGCAGTTCCATCTCTCTCTGGACAGCCTTCCCCACGCAGGTCTGTTCATGGTGTTATATGTGCTCTCTTGCATTAACTGTGCTGTGCTAGCAAATAAGTTTGAAACAGTTACTTTTTAAATCAAATTTATATGGCTGCCCATCTTGGTATCTCTGGGTTAGATAAAGGAATGAACTTTAAACTCTTACTCTTTGGACGTTTGTCAGTTTGTAAGCAAACTCAATCCTGAAGCATTTATTATGAAACTTTGCAGGTCCTAATCATTCTATTCATGCTGGTAAAGGATGCTGATATCAATATGGCTAGAATGGCTAGAAGGAAATTTAGACACTTAAAAGTCTTAAATCTATTCCTCTATACAATTTGAGAACCTCACTAGATCCAGGCCTTTACCACTTCATCTCCTACTGCCCCCCTGCTTCTCTAAGGGAGATGGCCGGATAAGAAATATGAAATATAAATAAATACAATAAACAACTGTTTTATGGAAGATCTGCAGGTAGTCCTCAAATTGTGACCATTTATTTAATGACCATTAGAATTTACAGTGGGGCTCAAAAAAATCACAACCAGTTGTGACGGTTGCAGCACCCCTGTGTTCATGTGTTCAAAATTTGAATGGTCAGCAAAAGGCTGGTATTTATGACAATTGCAGCATCCTGGGTGGGAGTGGGGCTGTCACATAATTGCCATTTGGTAACTTCCCAGGGGACTTCCGACAAGGAAAATCAGTGGAGGAAGCTAGATTCACTTAACAACGATTCTCTTAATGACTGCTGCAAAAATAATTGTAATATCAGGCGTAACTCACTTAATGACTGCATCACTTAGCAATAGTTTCTTCCCAGTTGTGATTGTAGGTCAAGAACTACCTATACTCCAGTCTAATATGCTTTTTCATATAAAAGGATAGAGTGGGGTTTTCCAAATAGTATATTTGGAAAAAAAAATAAGGGACTGGGCATACCCGTCTAGAAAAGATTCCCAGGCATGGGAAGTAAATCTGATACAGGTTACTTACAACAGTTTATTTAGTGACCATTCAAAGTTACAATGGCACAGAAAAAGGTGACTTATGACTGTTTTTCACACAACTTGTTGCAGCACCCCATAATCACATCAACAAAATTCAGACACTTGGCAATTGACTGATATTTATGACTGTTGCAGTGTCCTGAGATCATACGATCCTCTTTTGCGACCTTCTGACAAGCAAAGTCAATGGGAAAACCAGATTCACTTAGCAACCGTGTTACTAACTTAATGACAGCAGTGATTCACTTAACAGCTGTGTCAAGAAAGGTCGTAAAATGGGGCAAAACCCATTTAACAAATGTCTCACTTACCAACAGAAATGTTGGGCTCAATTATGTGTTCAAGGCTAATTTGTGTTCAAGGCTAATTAGAAGTGGCTAATTTTCAGATGATCTATTTGGCTTCTAGTTTCCATGCTGCTATCCAAATCTCTGATCAAAAAATGTTGATAAGTGGTGGCTGTAATGCCAGAGCAGCTTTCCAGGATGCATTTATCTTCCATTTAGGTAAGTTATAAAAGTCTACCAGAAAACTGCCCCTTAGCCCTAGAAAACATTTGCCAGGACTCATCATCTTCTTTCCATTGCAGATACCTTGACTTGGAGTGCAATTAAGCATAGTGATCTTTGCGCTGTGCCCCGGGCAGGCCACACACTGCTCAATTTAACTTGCACTAACCTGACAAACACGGATAAGAAGAATCAGAGCAAACACAACATGTGCACAGTGCTTGTCTTTGGAGGTTCAGACCATGCTGGCAAGTTTTATAACAGTACAAACAAATTCCAGCTTGATTTTCAAAACTAAATAAGTGCCTGCTAAGATTCCACCTGAATTGTTTTGACTCCATGGCAAGATCAAGACCCAGAAGGACAGAAACAACTGGACATCAGAATAATAAAAATGAATTGATAACTATGTCAAAAAGCACAGGGCTGTTGAGGCTTTACCAGAGATTGCTTTAAGGTTTGATTTCTTAGATCAGCGTTTCTCAAACTTTAAAATATGTGGGCTGGGACCTGAACTTCTGGGAGCTGAAATTCACACATATTAAGGTTACCAAGTCTGAGAAACTCTGTCTTAGATCTTACTCTAGATTTAAAGTGTGTCACAAAGATGACAGCCCCTGCCTTTATTTTTAACATGGATAGGTGTGAGGGAGGTGGACACTGCTCACTTCGCTGTCATTATCCCAGCTATTTCTGTTTTTAACCCCTACAGCTTTATCTGTGATGGCAGTTAATGTCTTAGCTGAATTCAGTAGCTCAGCATCTTCACATTTTAGCTTGTCAGCAGTTGAGAGGGCAAAGAAGGAGAGGGAGCACCACCAAAATAAGTATTTTGGAGAAGGCTTACTGCTTCTGTGGAAAGATGGATCAATGATATTTTAATATTGCTGTGAAATATATTGGTCTGGATTTCCCAATGTGTTTTTATACATTTGGTTTGTTCCTGTTCTCTCCTCCTCCTAACCCATTTTGTTTATCTTTTTTCTTCATGCCTCAGATAAAAGTTGTTTATATTTTGCCAAATCTAATAAAGCAAGCGTAAGTATTTGAACCTGAATATATACATCTTGGCCATTGGTATGAAGACAAATATCTTCTCAACATCTTAGAAACAATCATTTTGAAGCTTCTATATGCCTTTTGCAGATCATAGGATTTTGTTTGCGGTGCATAGCTCTTTAGAAATCTGTGTGCTTTTTTTCCTAGAAAATATACAATCCCTGTGAGGATTAGAAAACTTCTAGCTGCTGCCAATTTATTGCATGAATTTCTGTTGTTACAACTTACTATACTAAAGGAAGAAGTTAAAAGTTCCCTAACTTTCAATATTTCTGAAATGCTGGTATATGCTGGCTAATGAACGGGCAACTTATAGCTCTAAAGCAATTCCAACTGCATCATCAAATTTTGCAAAAAAAAGTAGTGATACAGTTTGCTGCTGCTTAGGTAGCACATAAAAGCTGTTGTGGAAGTTCTTAAACAGTCCTTAGTAACACTAAAAAGGAGATATGCATTGAACAACATGCTATTAGACTAAAAGCTGGCAACCATTTGACATGTGACTGTTCTTTTTCAGGCCCAATCACTATTTGCTTGCCAGTATCTAGAACTTTTTCAAGTTCTTTAACTTTGTATATGGTCTAATTATAGATTAATACGTTTGCTATTTACACAAAGCAATGCTGTTTTTTTGAACGTCACAAGAAAACACCCACAAACTCTTATCTTTTGATCTGCTTCATGATTGCATTACAATTGTCACACATGATCAAAAATGTATTTTACTCCAGCGATATACTCTACAATTGCAGTGTCTTTTTTCTTTTTTTTTAAGTCTTAGATTTGCCAAACTCTTCCACATGAAACCCTCAAGTTTTTTTTCCCAGAAAATCTTAAAAAGGAGAGTCCCATTTAATTTTGGATCAATTTCTCTCACAGTAAAACAAGCAGTTGAAGAACTTTAGGATCTTAGTTCTGGAGGTGTATCTGGCTGCTGGGAAGGATGGCTGCTTTGAAATGCTTCCAATTCTAGGAGAGCTCTGTTGATTCTGCTTATTGTGGGGTATGGAGTCAGATCCATTTTAAATCTGGTAAGAGAAAATTAAGCATTAGGCACATCTGTGTTACTGTAAGGCCAAGCCATTTTGTTTAAGATACATTTAAATCAATAGGAAGCAAAACAAAAATCTGTTACAATCTGTTCACAAGAACATATTTTGCATTGAGTGATAATTGCAGTTAGAAGAAAAGTGAAGAGATCAATGAAGGGAGACAAGTACTCCAGCCCCTTCCTTTATTTGTATAATTGAACTATCTATTATATAAATACAAGAAAAACAGGAATGGATGTTTCCAAAATACTGCAGAAAAAGAACAGATGAGTATTCCTTTCACACCTCCTAAAGGGTAACTATCTGTCACCTAAATCTCCTGAGAGTTAGAAAGAGCAGCAAAGGCAAAAAGGAGCTCCCACTTTAATATACTCAATTTATCTGTTTCCAAATTTCTGTAACCGAAGCCCTTTTTCCTTTGCAATAAATCTGACGAATAAGACTTCGAGAATCTAGCCGTCTTCCTTGTAACTGTTGTTAGTGGCGTAACATTCTGGGTTTACAAAAATTCAGGCAGTGAAAGAAAGACAAGGGCAGAACTGGAGGAGAAGCTGAATAAACTGTGGACAGAAGCGGGATAAAAAGAAGACCGATATCATGGGATTGCCAAGAAAAATGGAAGTCCAGGTAAAAGGAAACAGGGGTCTTTGCTTCAAGAAACATGGGAATTTTGAATAGACTTTCTTTTTCTGTGCACTGTGAGGAGAAATGGAATGTTCTTATTTTCTATCAGTTTTGGAAAATTAGATTTTACATCAGTTTTGAATCAAACCTCTGGTAATTAATCGGAAGGTATTTTTATAATTGTTGTTATATGTATCACTTGTCCAAACAAGATAGGTAGGTAGGTGTTTGTTTTTTTTAAATAAAATTTGATTTTGTTTACCTCCTGAAGGCAGGAAGGAACAAACCTCTAGTTACACAAAGGAGTTTTTTTTTCCCAAAAGGCAACTGGATTTTCTTGGTTTTTTTCCTTTCAAAATGTTTCACTTCTTATCCAAGAAGCTTCTTCAGTTCTAACTAACTGATGGGAAATGGAAATATTTATATTCTTTGCAATCATTTGATTATTAGACGTTAGCACCTCTAGTTACATACTTATGTACTACATGGCACTAAAGTAGCATTATTAAAATTATTTCTATTTTTTCTTTACTTTTTAATTACCAGAAAGGGCAATGTGTGGAGAATAAGGAAGATGATCTTGATGGGAGATATGCAAGAACTATTACAGCAGAAATGCTGAAACATTTTTTTTAAAGTCCCGAACAGGATAACATTCAAAAGTAGCTCAGGCAGACTCCTCCCTGATTTACTGGAGTATAAGGTGAAGTAGGATAGGACAATCAAATTCTGTTATTGCCAATATTAATAAATGCAAGTTTAACACTCTTCTGGTCTGGTCTACTTAATGGGATGGAGGGGAAGACATGAAATGTTTCTTGGAAGTTAGGTAGTAGTAATAGGAATTACCAAGCTGCTACACAAAGAGGAATTGAGACCACGATAGGAAGACCCAGAAGACTTCTGGAAGTGAAGTTTTGAGATTCCCCAGTCTTCTAGTCTATGGGTGCTGCCTTTCAACTGAATGCTAAGTAGTATTCTACAGTCTTTATACAGTCAGATGCCTCATTGGATTATAGTTTGTCTTTAAAGTAATACGAAAGTGTCTGATTACTTGTCAGGCTGCCATCCCTCTTAGAACTTGTGAAACTCTTACCTCTCAGCATTGTATACTTGGGGGACCAAGCAAAGGTCTGCCATGGTCACCTGAAAAAAGCACAAATAAATACCAATTCAAGATGCTTTCTCCTGGAGCTAAAGTTTGTTATAAGGCATCAATCCAGAGAAAATAGTATAACTTTTGTGATGTAGAAGTTAAAAAAAATGGTGATTTTTGATAGTTTGGCCCTAGGACTGGTTGCTGGCTTTGGACAATTTTTCCCCCAGTATCTTACATTAAGTAGTGACTATAGCTCTCAATTTACAACTGGTAGCTTAGAGACCATTCAAAGTTACAATGGAGGTACTCCCTGGGGGGGGGGGTGTACTTGTGACCTGATTCTGAAGGATGCCTCCCCTGCAATCATGTGACCATACTTTGGGTGCTTGGCAACCAGTCTGCATTTACAGCTGATTGCAACATTCTGCAGTCACATGACCTTATTTTATGACATTTTTGCTGAAAACTAGCATTTACTTTTGGTTTTGGTAAAAATGGCCCATTGATTGTTAAACGACCATGGCATTTGCTTAATAACCATCACAACTTATGTTGATGACCTGTTTTATGGTTAACAACAACAACTTAAGACCATTATGGTCATACTACTTGTGTATGTCATTTGCTTAGGGGATTTTTGTCGGGCCATTTCATGCTGGATCTATTCATTGACGCCAGGATAGAGACAAATTATTTCTTCCTTTCTTAGACAAATGAATTCTGGAATGCTCCCTAACATACTGACTAATGAAACATTACTAATTATGGGTTTCTGAGGCTCCTTTATGATCAGAAACGTATGATCTCAGCTTCTGATACCTCATCCCCAACACAGTAGCAGCCAGCTGTTTCTTGCAGGATCTGTTCCAAAGCTGTAGGAAGAGAAAATAGAACTATTGTTGGAAATCAGGAATGATGTTAAGCTTAAACCAACTGCCATTTACAATATTCTGAATACAAGATAAACCGTATAAAAGAATGAAATAATCCCTACATATTTTGTTTAATTTGTTGTAGCATGTAAAAGTAGGATTTGGGCTGATACATTTACTTGGGTGGGGAAAACATCCTGTCAACTTATTCAAGATAAAAATGTCACAGAATATCTTTTTGATTAGAGCCACAACCAACAGTGTCTGTCTAGTTCAGCATCCTACACTTTTCCATCTCTTTTCCCAGCCAGTATTACTGAGCAAATTCTAATACTGGTGACAACAAATATACTTTACTGTACGTAAGAGTCACTGGTACCTTCCATGAATTTGTCCTTTGTTTCAAACCTACCCGAGTTAGTGGTCATCAGTACATTATGTGGTAATAAGTTAAGCATAATTTAATTATATGCTTATAAAGAAATATTTGCTTTTGTCAACCTTAACAATCCAATTCTTGCACTTCATTAGAGGACTGCTGATATGAGCAGAGAGAAAGCTATTCTAGAGACCTGATAACTATTTTTTGCCTCATACATAAAATGGTATAGCAGTGAAAAAGATCCATTGCAAAAGTGCCCAAGGAACTAATTGGATCGGGAAACCAACATATAAGGGGAAAGGGTATAAATCTTTTATACTCTCTGATTCTTTCTGTTTGGGGGGGAAATCACCAGCTCCCTATATTCTTATTTTAGAAATCATGTGAGAACATGGGCTTGTGAATCCTGTTGTTAGTTGCTGAGCGACTAGTTTCTGATCTCAAACACATCTAGGTGCTCAGACTTGTTTCTGAATCTGTTTGTACTTACACCGAGCCCTACTCACGAGTGGTTACTGAACACATTGCTAGAGTCCTGATGATAGAATGGATTGTACCAGCAACTGGAGGGAGGAATGTAAGAGTCTCTTTTCAACTGCAATCCTAACACAGTGTCAAGGAAACCACATTATTCATTTTCTACTTCTGTTACTATTTTGTACTGAACCATATATTATTAAGCAGCATCTATTTCACTTGAAGTACAACCCCAGCTGCAGTCCATAAAATTTCATCTGAAGAACACATCTATAGTCCATAGATACAGTATTTACACTATGACACTAACCTATGACACTAACCTACTCCAATTATCTGTTCTACTATTTCAGTGTTTCTCAACCTTGACAATTTTAAGGCATGTGGACTTCAACTCCCAGAATTCCACAGCCAGCAATGCTGGCTGTGGAATTCTGGGAGTTGAAGTCCACATGCCTTAAAATTGTCAAGGTTGAGAAACACTGTACTATTTAAACTTTTAACATTTGAAGTTTTTTTCTCACATGTTTTCATTCAACCAGCAATAAGACTTTTATCATATCCTCCATGAGTGTCACAAACCATCATTCATACTTGGATTTGACAGTGCATTTTAAAGTTTGACGGAAAGATAAACTATAAAGCATTATGGGGAAATTTCCTGGAGATCTATTCCCACTAGAATGGTTTCTCTAGGAAAAGGCTCTGAGGAATATTCTATTTAAATTATCCAGAAACTCCCTGAAGCGTTGCATTGGGGTAGTTGTTCTATAGGGTCTCCCAGTACAAGACAGGCAGAAAAGAGGCTTCTTTGAAAAAAGCCTTTGTCACATTTGGAAATGACTTAAATCCAGATGAACAGCTCATGTTGAAACTTGCCTTTGAAGCCTTGAGAAATGATGCGTTGGGCCCAATCTAGCTTTTTCTCTCCCATCTGCTGCAGGACAGCCAGATTCTGAAAAATGTAAGGAGTGTATACAGAGATTTAGGATATAGTTTGTCATTGAACAACAGTCAGATCTTACTCCAAATAAATCTAACTTGCAGCATCAAAAGGACAGCAAATACTATTGTTAAGCAAGCAGTAATTTAATCCATATTTAAATCTATATTACAAATGGAGAACCTATGTCCTTCTAAATGTTGTTGGATTCCAACCCTAACCAACACACCTAATCCCCAGGGACAATACATAAAAAGCCCTAGTTTCCCAGCTCTGCTTTATCACAGTGGAAATTATTCTGCAAGAACAGCTGAAACCGAGTGGAATAAACCTGTTTTTAGCAGTGGTGGGATTCAGCCAGTTCGCACCAATTTGGCAGAACCGGTAGCTAATTTTTTGTTGCCCAGGGCCAGAATGGATTTCCGGAAGCGGCATACAGAGAACGGTTGTTCACATATTTGAATCCCACCACTGGTTTTCAGTGACATTTCCTATAGTTCTCCTATGGCCATCCTTTTTGATAAAGATATTTTTGACAAATCAAAAATAATGCTATCAATTGATGTTGAAGGTCAGAAATGTTAGTTACCCTGCAAAAATCAAGATGTACATTATGTAACCATTTCTTAATCATCCCATATGAACATAAGCCTTTATTTATTTGTTTATTTATTTATTTACTTACTTATTTTTATCTCACCTGTATTATTTTTACAAGTAACTCAAGGCAGTGAACTTATCCAACACACCTTCCTTCTCCTATATTCCCCACAACAACAATCTTGTGAAGTGAGTTGGGCTGAGAGAGAGTGATTGGCCCAAAGTCACCCACGTGGCTTTCGTGGCTAAGGTGGGACTTGCACTCATGGCTTCCTGCTTTCTAGCCAGGTGCCTTAACCACTAGACAGCTAAGAGTCGTTGGATGCAAGATGGGTGGCAAATAAAATTTAAAAATAAATAAATGCTTGTTGTATAAATCAGACCCCAGAGTTGCTTTCTGCAACAATTACAACCAGGAAAGAAGGACTATTTTCTTTACTTGAAAGGAAGTGGCTAACATATACAGGAATAATGCATCATTTCTGGTTGAACACTATATATATTATTAAGTATGACTCGTGGTGCCAAAGTATTGTTGTTTACATCTTCCCTATTTCATACATAGGGAGCCGATTCTTTATGATGGTTATGGCTATGGTGCTGCAGGAATAGATAAGACAACAGCCAGGTCATATCTTCTTTCATCAACAGAACCACCTTCTGGGTAACAGGACTCACCTTGTGGGCACATGGTTAATAGTGCTTGCCAATGAGATTCTACTTACCAATGATGTCATAACTTTCTGATTGTAAACTATTTGAAAATTCAGTGTTTGGAGTCAGCGGGCATGCATGCTTTGGAAACCACATCCCAAGTGCCCTTGCTTTGTACAAACAGGGCTCCTAAAGAAATTTCCATGTCTTGTGTGCTCAGTTAGCACTGCACACTAGGCACACTAGACCCAGCATTCTCTGGAATAACATTCTCTGTGCAGGAAAGTCTATGTCAGAAATGTTTAAGTTAATAGTGTTAGAAAGACAGGCAGCCAAGGTAAGAGGATGCTTACCTGCAGTGGTTGAATTCCAGAAGCAACATGATTTGAGATCATCCGAACCATAGCTCTCTTCTTTGGATCCTGAGGAAGGAGCCGTGGGAGTGGCCGGGTGTCCTCCAAATACTCTATGATGGCTAGCTGAAATAGAGAGTCATTCATTCATTCGTTCATTCATTCGTTCATTCATAAGGCTGCTCACTTGCCAATGGTACTGGGCAGTTTGCAGAGAACTAAAGTTGTTTGTTTATTTGCAAGGCCTATAGTCCACTCTAAGCTACCAACTCAGAGCAGCACAGCAACCATAGCAACTCAATTCACCCACCATCCCAGCTGTAGCCTGTGAGAAAAGCAGGATTTGTAAGGCTCTCTAAAGACATCTGTCCTTGGAATTTGGTATTCCAAAAGGCAGATGAAAATATATAGGTCTGTAAAATGACACTGTGCCAACCTGGAGAATGGCAGTCCTACAAATATCTAGGCCCTGTGCCATGGAAGGCCTGCACCCAGGTTCTGCATAGATAGTGCTGCTTACATAATGGAGGAATTACTTGGGTATACTGAGATGATCTATAACTGCTGCATTCTGGATCAGCTACAGTTTCCGAGTCTTCTTCAAGGGTAGCCCCTTGAAAAATACTGTTTAAGCAGCAATGATCCTAGGGAACTGTTCAAAGAAAAAAGCCAGAGGAATTCTCATCCAGAATTGCAGTCCAAAATATCTGGTTAAGGCAAGTGCCTTCAACCTGTCCTAGGCCAGTGTCTCAAAGATGATGCCACACTGTATATTAGGGGTTCTCGCAGTTAGTTATGTTATGGCCTTCCTATTAGACTAATAGGTCTACCAGATGCCACATTGGAAATACTCAGCCAACATAGCCCTAGAAAACTTTAAATGATCTTTCTCAAAAGAAGGTTTAAAGGTTAGTAGGGTAGGAGAACCACAAACAAAAGCTTGTGCAATGTCTATCATGTCCAGTTAAAACCACTCTTTCCTTTTTCCAGTAACTGTGTGCACATAACACATTAACGAGATCCCCACTGCAAGAAACAGCAAGCCCAGGACTACAAAGGGTAACCTGTCTCTCCCAGCTCTGTGGAGCCCAAATAGGTCAAATGACAAAACCAAATGTGTTATTTGAAAAGCAGCAGAACTGGAAGAAAATTACCTTAGCTGTCCACTGGGGACACTAATATGAGAGCATACCAAAGCAGTTATGGGGTCAAAGGCTAACACACACAAAATGCAGTATATTTCCAACAATGTCCTGTTACAGAGTATTCAAACAAAATAAATTATTATGTTAATACTTGTTAATAACAACATGACTATACTGTGGGGATGATAAAAATAACAAAAAGTACACATTAATTTGCTTATTCTCTCTAGAATACTTAAACATTTTTCATGAACCTTTGGGTGGAGGAACATCACTGTCCACCCATGTCACTGTCCCCCAATAATACCAGTGTGGAGTTTGTTGACTGTCAGACTACAGATGGATTGTTTTGCAACGTCTCGTAATGTACTGATCACAAGAAGCATTATATATAGATAATTAGGAATTCCCTTTGTGTTCCCTCTTTATCTTATACTCTGCCTTCTCTCTGTTTACCAAACTGTTAACCTCAAGGTCTTCCTCTTTTCCTTTCACTCTTTAGGCATGTATCAAAGGATGATCTATCCTCTTGGATCTCCTTCTAGGAGGATGTAGCCTGTTGGATACCAGATTTTTCTGTATAGACGTTTCCTGTATTTTCTGTAAATGAGGTTTTTTTTTCTGTTAGAGTTACAAAACCCATTTCCATAACCTTTATAGGTCGGGTCTTGTATTCCAGGAATACAAAAGGCTTCCTCTAACAGAAAGCACTTAAATGCTTAGGGTTAAAGAAAATGAAAACTCTTCATTATCAGGGTTGTCTTTCTTTCTAACTTGACTCTTTATACTTTATTGTCTAATTAATCTAGCATGATTCCCTTCTTACTATTGTCCTTGTCTTTACCCACACCTCCCTTCTGGAATTTTACTAGAATGAGCAGTAGGGTAATTATAAGAAACTCCAGTGTAGCATAAGACTTAGCACAACTCCTCTGCCCTCCGCCTTTAGATTCACCTTTCATTGCCATTGGTTGCACTCCTTGGATGCAACCAAGAGCATCCATACAAGCAGTGTGGAGAGGGTGTGAGCAGGGCACAAGTATGGACTATGGCAGGTCAGTCTCCACCCCTACTGTAGGCAGAGAGGACCTGCACCGTCTCTGAGTTGAAGAAAGATGAAGGATATTCAGCTCAAATCCCAGCTCTGGTGACTGTGATTCCCCTTGAATTTGCTTATAACCTCCCAGAATCCTATTCTACATTAGGTCTGTGTTCATACAACATGGTAGATCGTAATTTGTTTAGCCATGGTTTATTAAAACAAACAAATAGGTTTATTTGTTTATTAGCAACACACTAAGGACCTTTGCCCACTCTGGGATCATCTTTATTCTACAAGCTCCCCATATTGTTTTCATCTTGTCCTCAGCTCATGCATGAAA
The DNA here is from genome assembly GCF_001527695.2 of Protobothrops mucrosquamatus. NCBI lineage: Eukaryota > Metazoa > Chordata > Lepidosauria > Squamata > Viperidae > Protobothrops > Protobothrops mucrosquamatus. The sequence goes on from NW_015386474.1 coordinate 766,442, forward strand.
AAGCCTTAAATCATGGTTAGCTGTACCAGTGATACATGTGTTTTCTTTTTTAGGCCAAGAACAACCAATGACAGTTTAAGGGTGAAGGGAACCTAACATGCTTCCTTTTCCTGCGGGTAGTGGTACACTCAGGTGATCCATAAAGGAACAGGACGAACCCATCACCTATTGGCCACTTTGGACTAGTGCTGGGCATGCCCCTTCCTCTAGGTTCAGGATGCCCTCCATGGCCACATTCCTTTTTTTTCCCCTGGGGGGGGGGAAATCAGGGTACCATTTCTGGCTGCTGTGGTATTAGAAGGATGAAGGCATATAATGAATGATAAAGGAGACAGCTTGTGGATTCTGAGACTGCCACTCCTCCTCCTTTATCATAGACTTCCATTGTTTTGCTAGACAGTTTATCAGCCAAGTAAAGCAATGGAGACTTTACTGTTTACTAGGCACATTGCTTTGTAGGGATAGTAGTAAAGCTTCTTTATCAATATCATCAGCTCCCTACAGATCATCTGTCTTGTGCTCAAAGCAAGCCTGTCAAACAGATAATCAGCAACAGGATTGCCCACTAAATCAATAAATTCTCTCCTACTTTACCAGATTGGCAGGAGGGCGACATATTTTATTTTGGCTTAGGTTTCTGCTGGCTGAAGGATGGAAATATTTGCCAGGCAGATTTCTACCAGTAGGGAATACATTGAATACAAAGCTTGATTTTTGTGGCTTGGCTTCCAAGGGCAGTACCTCTAATGCAATGACATCACCAGAGCAAATGATCAAAATGTCTGACTTTTGTTTGGGTGAGGGGAGGCAGGTTAAATTAGGAAAATGCATTTTGCCCTCACATTTGAGAGAAATAAAACAATAGCAGGAAATTAAAATTAGTGCTTCTCTCCCATCCCCATCCCATCCCCATAATTGGGGGATACTTTAATTCCTATAAAATACTTGCTGTCAATCATGGTTTCCAATGCAGTTGATAGATTCACAGTAAGTTACAAACTGCATCATTACTTCTGGTGTCAGGTGAACTCATTCTAAAATACAGTTTCCACTTCTGGAAACCATCAATGTGGAATCTTTTGATTCGTCTCATACTGGAAGCCATACTAAATTGGGTTAAATTTGCAAGCAAGATTAGCATAGGCATTATTCACATGGCCGAGATGACTTTCTTGTCAAAAAACTGCAGTCTTGCATGAAGTGCAAAGTGCACTGTAGTGTAGCCAACAGAAATGAGTAAATAATTAACAGAATTTGCTTACTTACAGATTGGGAGAGAATGATGCCATCGATTTTGATGGCAGGGACTTGCTGCATTGGATTCACTGCTTGAAAGTCTGAAGTCATCTGGAGAAACAAGATAATTCCTCAGGCCCATGAGATTCTTCAAATTAAGTTGAACATATTCAAGGAAGTTCTTCCAAAGATGGAAGTTTAGGGGGGCATGGGGTATAGGCTTGTCACTCCATTCACAAAACTAAATGTCTCTCCTTTCAGGATTACACTTGCACATAGTATCTTCCATATACTGATATACATTGATAATGTATATTCTGTTGCATTCCACAGGGAAAGATAAAGACAAGCTCAATTCCTAGTGATCTACCCTCCATGTAATTTCCTTGCTAACAGCACTGAAGTGGTTTGTGCTACTTTCTCCTGAGATGTTTTACAACTTCCTAGGCCACAGCTGCCATCAGCTTCAACCATAGTGCTAGCCAGGGGTAGGCAACCTTGGCTCTTTTATGACTCGTGGACTTCAACTCCCAGAATTTCTGAGCCAGCCTGGTTCAGAAATTCTGGGAGCTGAAGTCCACGAGTCATAAAAGAGCCAAGGTTGCCTACCCCTGTGCTAGACCCTCAAACATTCTTATTGTAATGCAACGCTCACATATTACACACGGACACAAATTCACATACCAGTTAATGGCTACATTTCTAATTTTGAGTGTTGTGAATCTTATTATATTTCTTATAATGAAGCATTTTACCTATTGACCAAGAGTAACTACATTGGGTATTATAAATAACAATAATTTTTATCTCAAAAAGTAAACTGATGAGGAACAGGGATTTGACTAGAAGACAAGAAATGGGTTGAGAACTCCAAATGCCAAATCAACTTGCTTTCAAATACAAATCACACACTTACCTTTGAAAACCAGAACAAAATACCCATTTCACAGAAGATAAACTGTAATCCTCATGGAAATATGTATACAAAAGAACTACAAATAAGCTATCATTCCACAAACAATGTGAGTACAATTTCCATTCCCACTAAGTTTTGAACAGAATATCAGAAACCACATTCCAATAATCAAATAGGCAGATCCAGGAGGGGTCAATTTGGGGGAATAGTTTTTAGGATGATAAGGAACAGGTAGGTGATTTAAGTACCCACAGAATTTTAGACTCCCATTTTATTTTTTAATTTTTGCGAACAATTTTCCCCAAATGCTGGAAGGACTTAAATGTTGATCTACCTACTGAGGAGGTACAAGACAAATGCAAGTGGGCCATCTTTTTTACACCCTTATCTTTTGCATGCACACAGACATACAAATCCAGGCAATCCTCTTTTCACCTCCTGATCCCTTTGACATGGTCTTCAGCATATAATGCACTAGCAGAGAAGGCCCTGTGTCATCAGCATGCACCAGTCAACCAAGAATGGAGTATCACTGATTTATATTCCTGGCCCAGTTAAAGAACTGAGTTATTGAAAAGCACCACAGAGGAACATTTACTTTGCACTATTAATTGTAATGAGCAAAAATCAGGCTTCTGATTAAGATAAGAAGAAGAATGGTGCTGGATTACAGCAAACTCCAACTTGTATCTTCCTTCTCACAGCGGCTGGTCAGATACCTCAGAGAAGCCCATGAGTAGGACATGAGAATAATTAAACGAACTGCTCCGAAGCACATGGGGAAGGGTCATTTTAATCCTCTTTAAAGAACTTGAGATTTTACAGCAGATAGTAAGTTCTCAAATAACAAAACTGCCATGAATAAAATGAATGCTGTTCTCAGTGAACTGCCTGCAAACAGAACTTGCCCATGTGAAACAGGATACTGAAATCCAACATCATTTTTTTTTGTACTACAGAACATATAATGATATTTAAGAACACTAGAACTCTCTTTTATAGTCAGTTTCCCAGGACATTCAGATCTGTTTTATCTTCAATTGCCTAAAGAAAATCAGGAGGACCTTTTTTTCAGCGAACACATTTTATTAAATTAATGTTTTATTAAAATTTGTAGAAGTAAAGGTGTTACCATGTTTCTGATTTTTTGTTATCATAGATTAATATGGTTCTCCTGCTACAATGGCTCCAATTACCTGCTGTTAGCTCAAAGCGCCTTCGTTTTAAATGTCTCTAAATTCTGTTACAATATTTATATAACTTGTACAGAGCAAATTGGTAAATAATAGAGTTATCTGCTAATTTATGTTATTTTACTCTTTGCTTTACAGAAATCTTATAACTTTATAATGCACTAAGTTACAGGTGTTTTTTTAATATTCCATATTTTAAAATTACTCTAATTACTATAGCTTTAATTTCACTTTTATATTACTACATTTGTATAGCTTTCATCTTAATTGTATGTGGTTTTTACTGTTTTTATATTTTGTCTAATCATGTTTTACAGCTAAAGCTGTCCTTATCATATTGGTTCCAGATTTTGTTATATACTGTTTCTGCTTTGGTCAATGATCATAATAATAGGGATTTCCTTACCTGCTGCCCTCCATCCTTTATAAGATTTATGGATGCTTGTTCATAGGCAATTCCCTTAAGAGCCAATGCTACCAAGAGAAAATTTAATACAATTACCTACTGTAATACTGAATTGTTTAGATTTTTAAACTTTTGTGACATTTTCTAAATTGTAACCAGACAAAATCACTAAAATATCGCAATAATTCTTAACAAATCTATAGCAATGAAAACCATTTGTTTCTGAGTAAAATGGATGGTGCAATAATTAAAACAATAGTAGTTGTTTGATTCATTCTTACCAGTTTGCCAAACTGATGAGCTAATCTGCACCCTATATTAAGTACAATTTAACTATAGGTATTCAATGAAATGCCAGGCCAGTTTTTTTGAATCACCCATGTTTTACAAAACTGTAATGGCTGTATTTATATAACCAGCGCTTTTTTTTGTAAAAAAAAGAAAAAAAGAAAAAAAAAGGTGCCGGAACTCACACATCATACAACCCGCCTTGCCTACCCTACAAGTTCCTTCCAAAAAAGGTGCCGGAACTCAGTTCTGGGCGTTCTATGACAAAAAAAGCCCTGTATATAACACACTATAGTGGTCTGTATGAAAGACCTTAGGAGTCTGGGCAAAGAGAGAATGGTGGTAAGATAAGAGATAGCCCAGCCCACAGTTACATAGTAAGTGGAGCAAGAGGTTCAGAAGAGACTCAACCTAGTTTCTTGGGCTGTAAAGAAGTGTGTGTGTGGGGGGGAGGAGACTTGCAAGTCTATACTTTCAGACTTATAAAATTCTGCTAATGTAGCTTTACAATAAAACAGAATTAGCTGATCTGGTCGTGTTTCCTACCTGATCTACCTTGTAAGACTGGCATATACTAAGAGAGAAATTACTATGTGGTTCAATAAGTAAGCAGAATGTTTTCCTTATTTACCCATTAAGTACAGAACGGGAGCTTATTCCATTTTATTCTAGCTATTCCATCTTATTCTTATAACAAAACATAGATGAGGTGACACTTTGTCCCGTTGGCCTCTTTTCCCCATTGCCATTTGACTCCAGTGACTGAAATGAATGAAGATTGGGAATTAAAATGACTACACCATCAAAGGCTGGGTAGGAGTGGTTGATGACTGGAGGGGGTCCTGAAAAAAATAAGCATCTGGTTACATTTTACCTTTTTTTTTAAACACACTAGACTTCAATGATTAGCCATCAGATAACCATCAGATAAATAATGGGCAGCACCCTCCCCCCGACAACTTATTTTTGGGAATTACCAGCATCAACATTGACTCAAAGGTACAAAATATGTATCAGTTGAATTTAAACTGGCTATATGGTGTAGCAATCCCACAATTGCTTCTCTTGGTCTATACACTGACCAAGTATGCTATAAATCCTGTCTGCCAAGATGCTACATTTGATAAGTTCCCAAAGACGGATCTTTTCTGCCATGGCACTTGCTTATGAAACATCTTTTCTGAAAGTCCCTCAAAATCAGGCCTGGGACCCACAAGGGACTGGTGAATTGCTGAGCTGGCTCCCCTGCATTTAATATTTGCTGCCCTCACTTTGCCTTTTCACCATAATTTTTCATTCTCTGAATTTGATAACTGTTTTATATTACTATTTTATCGCTTTATTCTACAGTGTCCAGGGTCATTTTTTTGTGAGACAGCCAGTTATATAAATATGATGAATGAAGTAATAAATTCCGGTGACTAAAACGTGGGGACCTATTGCATGCATGCTACAGCTGCTGCTGTCTCATGAACATGTGGCCTCTTTCTGCAGGGGAAGGTTATAGTTCTGGTGCAGAATATGCTAAATATTACATGAATGCTCCAATGTTTACTTCCTGTTTAATGTTGAACCATTCACTGAGCATTCTATTTCTTTTTACACAATCTTTATTTCCATCATGTATCAGTCAACAGCCACTTTCACAACTAGGAAATGGACCCTTCATATAGGGCTCTAGGCCTTGAGAAAGGCCAGCAGAGTCAGGGTCGTACTAATCTCTGGAAGGAGAAAGTTTCATAGGGTGGGTGCTATGAGAGAAAAGGCCCAGGTTAAGACCTAGTGTCATAGATTCGCCCCTGAAATCCTCTTCAGATGCGAGATAGAGGAGGGTGAGTTTAAGTGCAGAGGAAAGCATGGAGCCAAGTATTGGTCAGGATTGGGGCTCAGAGAATGCTAGCCTGATGGGAGTAGCCTCAACTGGGTCGATTGGATAAGTGACAGGCTAAGGCTGAGGCTGAGGCTGAGGGAGGCGAGCTGCAGCAAGTTGGCTGGGAGGCTCCAGGCGAAGATTGGAAGCAATTGCCGCCCATTTGTAATGAGTAGGAGGTGGAGACCACACCTCTTCCTGATCCAAGGACACATAGAACAGAGAGGAGGCAGGCACAACACCGGTCAGCTAGACTAGTCATGAAGAGGCAACCTCACCTCATGAAGGGATGTACTCACTGCATTGCCTACTTAACCCCACCCTGAGGACTTGAGTGTTGCTGGAGCAACATGCCCAGTTCTGTGCCTTGTGTGCTTGTGCCATGTATCCTGGCTTGTTTGATTCTTGGTCTGCTTTCCTGGACTTGGTGTGTACCCTTTGGACTTGGTGTGTACCCTTTGGACTTGGTTACCCAGTGACTCTCGCTGAACTGAGCTTGAAATATGGACCTGCGCAACAGAGGTGCTTTCCAAGGACCTGTTTGGGGGGTTTGAATAAACAACTTTAGAACTCTTGCCATACCTGTGGAGGGGGGGATTGGGCAGCACACCTGTCTATGCTTGCTTTGACAATATTTTTTGCAGCTTTTTCTAAATATATACACTTATTTGGTATCTTTTAATTTTTGCAACAACTATACTTATGTTCTCTTTATTTTTATTTATTAAATTTATGTGCTGCCCATCTCTTGCATTTCATTATTCTATCAAACATTTCCATTTGTGTATCTACATAAGTCTGTGGCACTTGGTAAAACATCCCCCCCACCTTCCCGGTTCCAAGCATCTTCTACATTCTCTTTCCTTACATCTGCTTTCCATTTAGTCTGCTGGAAGAATAATAATCTGTTTTTCATACAAGACTATGTGATACATCTGTAAAGTGTTCTCTTCTTGAGGTTTTCCCTTCATTTTCATTTCTTCAACCTTTTTACACTATTTAACCTTTCCCCCCTCCATTAAAATCCACTCTTGGCAGTAGTACGGTATGAAATGTTCTCACGTTCAAAAGCTCTTACCATTTTTGCATCCTTTGCTAATTCTCTTTCATCACAAAGTAACAAATCAATAAAATGTTTAGGTATATTCCTTTGCCATGTATATCCAAATCACATTCCAAAAGAATAAACTAAATAAAAACATGTAATTGCTTTTTCCATATATCCTGTAATATTAAGTGATCAATCTTTGAAATTCTGTTCATTTCAGTCATCATATGGGATACTGCATTCTCCATGGTTTACATATGCTGAGAAAATCCCAACAGTTTGCATTAGGATTGCATGCCATTCGCAACTGTTAACAAAGTTTTCCAGTTGTTTTGGACTACATCTTCCAAAGTCCTTTGCTATTAGCTATTTTGCTCAGAACTAAGGTTGAAAGTTGAAGAATGAAACATTTAATAAGTAATGAATTAGGTTTTTTACTTCTGTCCCAATGTAAAGAGGAGACTTCTTCAATTCACTTAAAATAGTAATTTGCTTGCTGCCAGTCTATAATTTACTCAATCAGTTGAGTAATTAAGTTAAATACAGTTAAGCAATTGGCTGCATTGCAGGAAATAAAAATCTCTACCAGAGGAATTAACAATATTCCTATAAATAAAATTCAACAATTATTCTTACCGATTCGCACTCTCCAGGAGCAGGAGCTTCTGAAATAAGTGTAAAGAACTGGCTACAGGAAAAAGAAAAAAAAAGTTCAAAGCTACAATGTAAGCTCATTAATTTCAAGCTTTAAATTACATATAATGTAAAAAATATTTTTGAAGGTTAAGCTGACAGTCCTAGGCAGCAAAAATCCAAACTAGCACTGACTTGCAACAAAGAGATCAGTAAACCAATGGCAAGCCCAGAACAGTAATACTATTAAGCAGGCATTGCAACTTTCATGCTGACTGTCTGAAGTTGAATTAACTCACAAAGGGCAGTTGAAATACTACATTTTTTAAAGAATCTTCCACCATTGTTATTTGTTTAGCCAAATGTATTTCATGAAATATCCCTTTTGACAGAAGATTATACACAGAGAAGATCGTTCAGAGAGTTGCAGCTCCTGCTCTAAAAAGAAGCAGGCTCTGAAGCCAAAGGGTGAAGATAAGAGCAACTACTGCTCTAAAACAGAGAAGAATGAAAGTGTGTAAAACACATACCCCACGAATGCAATGGTAACATGACAGCTCCTGAGCTGTGTCAAAAAACTTTATTCTCACCTTTTTGGAAGTCTCCATGCTAAGTACACTGTGCACACAGAGTACGGTATTGCTCAGAACGAAAGCTCGCTCAGATAGTTTTGGCTGGGGCGGGGAACAGGAGCTTCACTTGCAGCCAATCACAGCTGTCAGAATTCAGAGGCGCAAAGAAATTGCAACAGCTCATTCCTCCATAGATTTTACTCTAGCATATTGGAAAAAAAACAGACAAGCAACAATGCTATGTCTATTCTGCTCAACAGAAATGCCTTTTTGTTTTACAGAATTGGCCAATAGTGCCCTGCACTTCTAAATAACTTCCTTCAATTCCATAATTCAATTCTTACAGAATTCAAAGCATTCTGAAAGGCCTGGAAAATGCAAAACAGAAGGCATAAGGAAAGAAGTGCTGGAGCAGAATAATATCTATTCGCTCAATCATTTTCTTTCTGCACTGATCTCCAGAAGCAGAACTTGTGGGCTGTAGCAACTTTCTCTTAATATTTCCCAGAAATTCTTACTGTGGCGCTGCATCAAGACTTTCACATTACGCCTATTGCAGCATAAACACACTTCTTTAAAAGGAAACTAGAAAGAAGCTCAAGTTACTGTGACTGACTTTCCTATATAGGTAGTCCTCGATTTACGACCACAATTGAGCCCAAAAGTTTTGTTGCTAAGTGAAACATTTGTTAAGTGAATTTTGCCCCTGTTGAAAGAAAAATCATCAGATCCAGTCCAAGCCGGGAGTAAACAAAATGGAGGCTAAGACGCTGGAAATAAAATAGAGGCTGCTTGGGAAAGAAGATTCTGTTTATTGAGTTGCCAGAAACTTCAGTGACACAGCATGTTTCTGGGCTGGCTGACAAAATGGAGTTGGGATAAGTGGGCTTTTATACCTTCTTTGGGCTTTGTATTTGAGGTTCTTCCTATTCCTGTGGAATGTACTTTGACCTGAGCTTGAGTATGCCCTTTTGGTGTTCTAATGGTGGTGGGTTAATCCTATTGTGTCCTAAAGGTCATGTCTTTAGATTTTGGGTGGGGGGGGGGTGTAGATTTTAGGGATCTTTGTCTTTCACATCAGCTCCAAGCTTCCTGGCCCCAGTTTTCCTGAATTAATCACCAAATCTGCATTTCTAAAAGCTGGTTTCTGCTTGGGGCAGAGAGACTTGGGGGGGGGATGGTTTCTACCTAAGATTTTTCTATTATTCCTTTGGAGAAATGTAACATTCTGCCCTTTTGATATCCTCCAAAATATTTCCTTCTCTCAGGGGTGTGCTGACTTCCTACACCCCATTTCACGACCTTTTCGGCTGCAGTTATTAAGTGAATCACTGCAATTGTTAAATTAGTGACACCATTGTTAAGTGAATCTGGCTTCCCCATTGACTTTGCTTGTAAGAAGGCCACAAAAGGTGATCACATTCTGGGACACTGGGACATTGCAACTGTCATAAATATGAGACAGTTGCCAAGTATCTGAATTTTGATCACATGACCACAGGAATGCTGCACTGGTTATAAGTGTGAAAAACAGTCATAAGTCACTTTTTTTAGTGCCGTTAATTTTGAACGGTGACTAAATGAACTTTTATAGGTCAAGCACTACCTGTATGCTGTTGACTTTATGATATTCTTACTGGAAAATATACCGGTAGCCTGTGGTTATGAGTGCTTAGAAATCAAAGTGATTTGCTAGCCACAATGTTGAAACATTTATATTTGTATTAGATAGAAAACCATTTGGCTTGAGAAAGGATTTCTTACCAGTGACTCTAACAGGAAACTGATAAAAAAGATACTAGAAGGCCTAGTATGAATTATAGTTACCTTTTCTCAGCCAAAGAGAAACAAAATAGGTCAAGATCCTTCAAGGCAATTTCCAGTCACATCTACATTCGCTGCTTATCAGCATTAGGGAAATACATCACCTACCCAATCAAATAATTTACAAATTACTACATTAGATCTTGTCTTAAAACCATGGGGCGAGGCTGAAAACCCTGGGGAATCTTCATTATTTGGCTTCAAAGCCTGCTCCTTCAAATACACACTTCACATGATCTGCTTCACTAAATGTTTCATACAACATGCTGGACATCCCTCAACCCAAATATTTGTTGTTACTCTACTGCAATCATCAAGGACTAGTTAACATCATAAAACTGCATAAAAACACAGATTATAACCAGAAGAGCCTTGGGCAAAGGGGAATCAGAATAATGCAAGCAACATTGCAATACAAGTCCTGCTCCTTTTCTACATGCATTGTGACACAGAACATACGCTTCAAGGCCATTTTTGCCATTTTAATGAAAGCAGTGAGAGCTGACAGATTTGACTAAACATAAGAACCCTTTGATTCATTATATGCCATCAAGCTACTGTAGGGTTCTAATAACCACATAATTTTTTTTCATGATAATCCATAAAGTACAATAATAATTTATCACACACAAGATAACTATTTATAGATTTAAACAAGGATATGTACCTTGATTTTTTTTTAAAATGGCTATGTATTTAATTTTATAAATTTAAAACTATGATGCATTGCCTTTTGTTTTCATGACATTTATTCATTCCAGTCAACACAATACATAGCTTGATTCATATAGACTATCATTATTTGTACGCTATTAGCACATTCATAAGTGTGTACTTCAATCTTCACTTGTTGGCCTAGCATTTCCATCTTTATTGTAGGATCCATTTTCTTTTCTACTGTATAGAAAACTGTATACTGTTGGAACCTAACTAACTACTGGGCATATTCACACGATACATCAACTGCCAAATGTAGTTTAGTTTCATGATGTTTGATGATTCCTCTTCTTGGTTCCATGGCTGCAAACAGCTATTTCCACTTCATATACCAGCAGGGAAGCTATGCAAACCAGATGCAATGACCATTTTTGCTTGGAATAAACTTGAGAGGGAATCTTCTGGTAAGTTTTATTACAAGTTTTCTCTCAGATTTATTTTAACCATAGACAGTCTTTACACCAAGTTTAAGTGAGATAACCATTGGAAAACATTGGAAGGTTTGCAGCTAGAAGACTTAGCCAGAGTCCTCAGGTGTTCTTGCGGCCAAGCTGTGATTGGTAGTGATGGTCATGTTACATCCACCAAACACAAAATGTTGTATATGCCTACCTATGTTAAAATTGCCACAAAGCAAACATGCTTCTTCATACTGCCAACCTTCTTGCTTCTCCCAGAAATGTAGAAACCATCAATAATAGCTTTCCTTCACTGGAAAAAGCAAATGATTTTACCAAGTGCTTAATAGCATGCCCATTTACTATACCTTAGTTACCTATTAGTGACCAGTTCACCAGTTCATTTTGATGTTCAATAAGGTTGTTAAAATAATTTCACTAAACTGTTTTTGAAGGAGTAGGCACAAATGAAATTAAAATCCCCGTATCTATAATCGTGACTAAAGGTTGAGACTAGTTGAATAAAATATTGTTGATCCCACTTATATTTTAACAGGAATACCCCACAACTCTAATCTTCTTGCCTGGCTCCACAATTTTGCCTTTATCTCATCTCCCAGCCTCACTGGTATTATAGTATTTCTCCTCTCAGTTTGATACTGTCAAATGATTGCTTCTGAAGCCAAAATCTTAGCATAAAAGTCACTGACTCTTGTGGCTATGGCTAGAAGTAGCCTATGCTAAGGATGGCTTGAAAGGAACATACACAGTCCTCCCTACCTGTCACTAACCAGCTTGCATCTCAGCCATTTCTCTCAGGCCTTTGCCATTTCCATTAGCACTTTACTTTTGCATTCTGCATAATGCCACAGAAGGGAAAGGGAATAGTGTGATACGCCTATATGTACATATTTTAAGTCTACTCACCTTCTACCCCACATGTTTTTGATATCACTTTTTCTCCAAGGTCTCTTAGCAGCGACAAAGAAAGCAGAACCCTCACCTCCCATTTCACTTGAGAAAGTCAAGTTTTTCCCCTATTCTGATTTACCTGCACTTTAAAATGTATTGTTATTTTGGATGTAGCAGTCCTCCTTTTTCTCACAGCAAAATTTAGATAATAGTAAATGACATTATGCACTGGGCTTTGCTTTTATTTGCCAGTTTGGAGACATTTGTCAGGTACATTTACTTTCTTTCCTCTCCAAAGAAATCAGCTGGTCAGTTCCAGTTCTCAGCTTCACACAAGATAGAGCCAGGAAGGCAGCTGGGTCACCTTGGCCCAATACCTCCCTCTCAGCCCTAGGAAGCAGTCAATGGCAAACTACTTATGAAATCTTGCAAGGGAAAACTGCAGGGACCTGTCCACACAGTCACCAGCAGCCAACACTGACTCAATAGCATATAACAATTGCTACAGAACTATCTAATTGCACAACCATAGCAGGATCTGCTTTTCTTTCCTATAGCTATTTTGGCTCTAGTAGCATCCTTTTTGTGTGTGTGTGTGTCTATTTTTCTTGGGAGATGCCCAAATTGTCCTTAGGAGGAGAGGCAGTCAATAGCCCTGAAAGGGGACCCATTTAATTTGTGTTTCATTGGTCAACTGGTAGAGGTTTTCTCTGCTGGCTGTAGATATAATAAAGGGGGAGGGCAGGGAAGCCAAAGGAAAAAAAATCATCATCATCTTATACAAACCAGAAATCCAGGACAGAGCAAAGGCAGTAATGAAGGATAGGGATGTCAATAGGTAAGATGAGTAATACGTTTTTACTGGCACTAATTTGTGCCAACTCAAGGAGGGGTAGCCAGCAGTTTGACACCCCTGGTATAGAAGAACTGGATTCTAGGAATTCTAGGAATTGCATTTCCTATAAGTTTATTTATGGCCCCAAATATGCTCCAACCTCTACCTCTGGCTTCAGATTTCAAACCCTCATTCAACTGCATGCAAAGATTAGCCACGGTTCTAAAGGACTTCAGAATCAATATTAATCTCGTCTGAGCAGTTTAACTACCGTTATTATCTTAAATATTTAAGTTAGCTATTAACTATTAAACTCTTTAATTTAAAAGACTTTTAACTCTTAAGTGGGATAATCAAACTGGAGTCAGGTTGTTAAAAGAAGTATTCACGACGACAGAAACCAACTATATCGTGTTCTTTTATCCGCGCAGCTGCCGGGGAAAGGAAGGCGGTAGTAACAATACCTTTGCTAACGCGGCACACATCTCGCACTCTCCCCATTGACACGTATCTGGTTGGGAGGAGGGAACCAGGCTCCTTTAACAATGGGCGTGAGCTCGGACGCCTCACGTTCCGCGTTGTAATATTAGTATTAGATACTACGGACTTAATGAATTACCCCGTTCCGGCGAATTGTTGGGATTGTGGGAGTTGTAGTTTCACATCTTCCCAGCTTGTCTCTGTAATTTTGAAGAGCAGCATCAATAATATGCCATGATCTTTTTAATAGCTTTGTTTGTTTGTTCAATTTCTAAGGCTGCCCATCTGGGTCAATGACTCAGAAGCATTATGTATTTTAATATAGCTTAGGTTAGTGAATATGTTATATAGAAAGTGAATATGTTACCAATTGGGAGTGAATGCAACCTTCTTCATTAGGTCCATGCACTGCAGTATGAATGCTTTTATTTTTCTTGATTCTCTCCCGTGTTATTTTTATCACTGTCCTTTTTTCACTATTAAGAAATGCACTTGATTTCATTACACAGAATAAAGTTTGAGAGAAGAAACTGGCTGATTGCATTGTTCTTGGGATTGAGACTGGCAAAGGCTCCTAATCAGTAGATAGTTCAAACAATACCTATGGTCTTGTGAAATTATAATTATGTATTGGATATTTTTCATATGAGGAAACTTAAGGATACAAAAAATGGTCAATAACAGAATAAAATATAAATTTAAAATTTGCTTCTATAAAGTTTACGTGAAATCTTCCCTTCACTTTGCATACACACGCGCACTTTATTATACTGTAATCTTTCCACGTGGTACTAGGCAATATCATAGCTAGGCAAGGAACAAAGAACTGGCAGGAGACTCAAAAGTAACTATTAAAGGATTTGAAGGAGTTTGCACTTTTTGAGACTAACAAATTTTATTTATTCAAATTGTCAGCATATCTGAAAAGGTACTTCCAGAATCCTGATTTTAGGCTACATTTGGATTAACTTACTACATAGACTAATATGGCTGTGCTCCTACAGTGATTCAAAGAACAACAATTAAAAAAAGAATTGACTAAACATCCAGGAATATTCAAGTAAGTGGCCTGAAAAAATTCTAACTAAACTGGGTTGCCAGAAATAATTGTGTCTGTGTTGAAACTATTGTCACATATACTCTATATAATACTGAAAAACATTGTGCCTTGTGTATTTTGGATATTGAGTCTAAGTTTCAAGTTACATTTAGGTGACAATCCAACTGAGCCGTTACTCAAATGACAGCACATAAAATCTTGGCATAGCCTTTCACATCTTCCTGATTATATGAAATGAGCACATTATTTTTTTTATAAGAGGATTTTTTTTTAAATGAAAAGTCCATCGGACCGAATTATTTATTAAAAGCAAACTTAGGTAAAGTCATTTCACTGAATACAAAGTGGCAAGCAAGATCTAAATTACAATTCTTCCTATATAACGGGCATACAAAAAAAGTTAGTGCCCTATTTTTTGCACTTGGAGTGCTGAGAGATGTAGCAGCCAGGAAAGAGATGTCACTGGCCCACTTTGAGCACAGATGGATAAGCAAAAGAGTGTTTTGAAGGATTTGTCGAGTCCAACAAAATTAAGGCACTAGGCTATGACCATAACAGTATAAAGAGCAAGCTCATTGATGCTGATGGAAATTGGTTCTGAGGCTTAACTTCATACGAGTACATAGCCATATTTCAAGAACTACATTTCCCACAATGCTGTAAAAAAAAAAAGTCAGTTTTCTGCTTCCCTCACGTGGGTGCAAATACCCGACCCTTTTGCCCAACATGCCTCTCGAAATGGACTCTACTTCCCGTGATGCGCTGCGCCCGGTTACGGGAGCCGACGGGAGGCGCCTCCCATCAGGGCGCGAATGCCACTAGCAACGAACAAGAATTGCCCGGCTGTGCTGGGCCTCCGGCAGCGAAAAACACTCAGACTGGCGAGTGCTCCCGTCTTGGCTCCCTCCATCCGCGCGAGTCCCAGGCGGCTCTGGAGCCCCCTCGCCTTCGTCACTTTCCTAAGCTTTGCTACGCGTTTCTACCGGCTGCGGGAGCCGCCGCACATCTGGTATTGGGTTGCGGGATACCATGGCGACGGGGGCGGGGCTTTGTTTTAGAGGCGGGATTTGTCGGTGGAAGAGAGGGGTTTTTTTTCTTTTGCATTGGAGCTCATTTCAGATAGATTGAAGATTGGTTGTTTCCAGATCACTTGTGTATTTACTTGTTGGTTGACCTGCCTTGGGGTCGTTTGCCCTGAAAGGCAGAATATAAGCAAAAGTAACATTTTTGGTCTATTCTTTTTCCATGTGCATTTCTGTCCTCCTAACAACCTTAATGAGTTGGGTTAGACTGGACTGGAGTAATTACAGTAATGGCTAAAATTATGGAAACCTTTTGGGAAAAATGTACAGTAGAAATGGCACCTTTGGTTAAGTTTCCACCAATTTTTCTTCTAATTTTTTTTTATAACTGTAGCCTTGTTCACTTAATAATACTATTTTACATTGCTTTTGGGGCAACCAGTCAACTCTTTGCACCATTATTTTAATTTTATTACATTACTAGCTGTACCCGGCCACGCGTTGCTGTGGCTCAGTCTGGTAACAGCGTGTGTTGCTTTTACGTCCAACAGATGGTGCTGTTTTTCAAAAAAACATGTTTTTACCTGTCACAGGTGTGACATCTATATAATATAGGTATATAAAACACACGCGTATTCGAATGCAACGTTGTGTCAAAATTTCAAAGCAATCGGTGAAGAACTTTTGGAGATTTAAGATTTTGAACAAACGAACATTTACATTTTTATTTATATATAAGATAAGATAAAAGCTCACTAAATGAAAGAACACAAAAAAACCCCCAACCAACTAGATAGCGATCACATAACACACTGACAAATGTCCTCCTCTCAGCTTCAATACATTACATCAATAACTGAATCCTACTGTGATCTGATTGGCTCATTGCCAAAACAAGATGACACCTAATTGGCTCTCTAAACACTCATGTTCATTGGCTACAATCAGATGAAGGAAAGCTACTTGATATCAACCTAAGCAAGTTGTGCTTCCTTTTTCTGGTTATTTGGCTATAACCTTTCATAGAATACAGTACATATAATTGAACAAACTTTGTTGCATTACATTCTTGATTAAATTATCTTTCCATTGATATATAATTTTATAGTACTACTCCAAAAAAAGTGGTGTTATTAGCTATCAAACCTCAAAAATACACTTTTCCCAAAAGGTTTCCACAATTTTGGCCACTACTGTAGTCCAAAGGTACCCCGTAGCTTTATTTGAGTGAAGATACAGTCTTGGCTTTTGGTTTAGTCTGGATGTAAACCTGAATATGTGGCGTAATGTAGAGGATAGAACAACCAACATAGAATGGATGAAATACAAGAATCTGACCTGGTTAAGCAAAATTCAAATATAGCAGGATTCAGAACACCGTTTTTGACACAAAGAAATGACCAAGCTCCTTGCACTTCTGTTTATCTGCAATATTGTACATTTTCCAAGGCACATTATTGCACTCTTAGAAACATCACAAAAGAAATATGAAAATACAGAGAAATCGAACAGAATTTGTCTCAGTAATCAAGCATTGTTTGTTTCTGTGGTCAAGCATTGGCTTTGTAGTAAAAGAAGTGTTAATATGTTAAATGTGATAAATATCTGTGCAAGTCCATTCTACAACATTTTTTATTGAGGGTACTTTGTGTAGAGAATTTTGAGGTATGGCATTTAAATCTATGCAGCAGTAGTCCTTTATCTTGCTGTCATTAATGTCATACTGACTACTGTAAGTAGTCCTGCAATTTAGTCCATCTCTGCTGTTAGTTACTGCAAATGGCATAAGGCCTGCTTCTATGTGGTACTGCCTCATAATATTTGCCTGGCCAATTCAATCCTGCAGGGATTTTGCACAACAGGTTCCTTTAATTCAGGGGTCTTCAAACTTGGCCCTTTTATGACTTGTGGACTTCAACTCCCAGAATTCCTCAGCCAGACACGCTGGCTCAGGAATTCTGGGAGCTGAAGTCCACAAGTCATAAAAGGCCAAGTTTGAAGACCCCTGCTTTAATTACACAGTGCCATTTCAGGACCTTGGAAGCATACCTTCTCTGTAGCAACACCTGCCCTCTGAAATGAGGTTCTCCCCTAGATTTGGACAGCCCTTACCCTGCAGGTATTTTGAAGGGCTTTTTAAGGCATTTGGCAAGGGAGAATGATGCCCCTTTGTTTGGTTCCTGTCCATTTGTCATTCTTGCGATACAAATATAATGCTTGCAACTTTATAATGTTTACAAGTTTCCTGTAAGCATTATAGTAAAGTAAATAAAAATAAGAGTGATATAATGTAGAGTTATTCATGCCAAAGCCTATGCCTTAAAATGAACTTACGTTCGTCTAATTATAATTAGGATCAAATAGCTGGGACATACTTTCTTGATTTATTTCTACCAGGATGAATTGGAGTGTGAACTTTTCCAAAATGGACACTATACTTTTACAGCAAAGTATGATTAGTTTTCAGTTTTCATGTATATCCTGGTTATAAGATTTGCTTACAAAAGCTATGATCACAAATCTCAGTTTTTAATTTTTCTGAGCATATCAGCTTCCTAGAAGTAAGTTTGTACATTTTAGAGATGCTTAATTGTGCACCGTATTTTGAAGGAAATGAAGATATGTGGTGAAAGTCAATGTAATGGAGTTGCATATTTGTAGAATTAAAGAACCATATAAATTAATATGAACAAAGAGAATTCTTTACCTAGCCTTAGTAGAAACTAATTTGGAAAGATCAGGTGCTTTTTTCATAAACTACCTGCAGAACTGTTAAGAATTCATCATTCTGATAAATTAAAAGTAAAGAAGACTAAAAAATGTTAAGTATGAAGTTAAAATCCTGATAATGAACTAACATTACTTTTGTCTTTTTATAGCTGGGATGAAACACATTTTGGAAAGATGGGGAGTTATTATATTAACCGGACATTTTTCTTTGATGTCCATCCACCTTTGGGGAAGGTAAAAAGCTACTATAATATTTTAACTTTTTGAGATTTAGTTAATTTAGTTAAGACTTTTGGTGGAACATTGTTACATCCTATAAGCATTATCAACACTTCAGTGGATAGTCTTTAAAATTAATTATTTTGGCTTTATAACTTGGGTCTTGCTATCTGGCTGCTCTTTCATCCTTAGCTTGACATAAGAAACAATCTCTTTCAAAGTTGACAGATCAGTTTAAGTCTGAATGGTTTTAGTGTTACATCGTAAACTATTATTCCAAAAATGTTCAACTCTAAAAACCTTAGTGCTGTTCCAGTCCAACGGAAGCTTGCTTTTAAATTGCAGTTTTTAATGTGACAAAAGGAGGAAAGTATTCAATAACTGGCTAGAGAGTAATCATACAAAATTCTGATTTTTAAAAATAAATATGAATCTAAATCTAATTTTTTGACCTGCCTTCACCCATTATGTTTTGGAATTCAACTTCCAGATTTGAAAATGTATCCTATTTTTTTAACATTTTGTTTGATGATTAGAATTTCCAGAGTTTTGTCATGGATAAAATTTTATAATATAGGAAGTTTGGGATGCCAGTATTCCTAACACTAGGAGGGCCAGTATTTATAGAGGTATTTTTTTCTTGGCATGCCTACTATATACTTTCATTATATGTTTTGGAATGACAACTATTAGAAATAGATTGACTTTGTTCATTATTTTCTATCTGTGCTATTACCTTTTATATCAGTTAGCTTCCATTGTAATCTATGGCTAAACTTCATCTTCCTTAATTTAACTGCTTCTGGTCTAGACTTTTGTTAATGTTTTTGATCTGATGCTTGCCTATAAGTTGATAAGGAGGTCATGATAGCAATAGCTTTCTTCCATTCTCATTACTCCTGCTTAACATATTTAAGCACAAGGTTTATTTTTGAAAGTCATGAGCTATAGGCAATACTTTTTATTTACTTATCAAATGTTTTTGGTTTGATCTGATAAACTTTTGAATTGTCTTCTGCTTTACTAATATTGTTCCTTTTTGTCCCTAGATGTTAATAGGACTTGCTGGCTATCTGAGTGGCTATGATGGGACTTTTCCTTTCCAGAAGCCTGGGGACAAATATGAACAACATAACTATATAGGAATGAGAGCGGTAAGACTATAAATATATCTTTGGAGAACAGCAGCAAGTTTCTCTTTTTAGTTCTAGTAAGTGTTAGAGCCAGAATTTATTCTGTCTGAGACTCCTTCTGTCTGTGGAAAACTTCTTAATTCAGGGATGAAACAGCTTTTTTTCTATCAGTTCTTTCTTCTTGCAAACCTGTTCTAGAAGACTGGTATGATGGTAGCATCTATCATGGAGAGCTTCCTGAATTACTGATGATGAAAAGAAATGTTAGAGCCACTTTAGATTTTTAAGAAGAGATTTTGAAATAGCCTGTAATATAAGCCTCATTTTTTAAAAAAATATTTCTTAAATAGCTTGCTGCATGTTAACATGAAATAAAATTTATAGCTAAAGTTTTAAAATGTATAGGAATAAATAAGGGAGATGAAAATATTTATTTTATTTATGTACTGTTGCATCTCCTGAGGGAACTCTAAAAAGTTACTTCAAATTTTTTTTTTAGCAAATTCTTAATTTGTGATGCCCATCATTTCAGTTGATCCTCCTGTTAATATGAATTAAATCTACCTACGATGGAGCTTTCTTTGTCTCAAGCATGCCAATCTTTATTCCTGCACTTTTCCTGTGCAAGTAGTAACAATGTAGCCGATTGAGCTGTAAGCAGTTTGGCTACTTTGGGGCACACATATTAATGATGTTAGAGTGGAGTGAATAGAATTAAGGAATGGATTCAGTATTTGAAGATCTGGTTATTTACGAGGTAAAACAAATGAAGAAGAGAAAATTTGAGAATTGTATCTAAAGTATGCAGTGCCTAGCAGAACAAATTTCATCCTTCAATTTTTTTTAAAACACAGAGACTCTATTCACATTTAATTGGATAGTGTATTGGACAGCGTGTATATGGCTTGGATCAATAGATAGAACCCTGGTGGCTTGGTGGTGAGAATGCAGTATTGCAGGCTAACTCTGCCCACAGCCAGGAATTTGATCCTGACAGGCTCAAGGTTGACTCAGCCATCTACCTTTCTGAGGTCATAAAACGAGGACCCAGATTGTTGGAGGCAATATGCTGACATTGTAAAGCACTGTGGAGTGATATATACCTTGTTTCCCTGAAAGTAAGACCTACCCCGAAAATAAGCCCTAGGTTGATTTTTGGGGTGGGCCTAATATATGACCTATCCCCAAAATAAGCGCTAGTTTTGGGGCACGGCGCACACCTAAAAATCAAGCTAGTGTGGGAGTAGGGTGGAACTGCCCTTTGCACCCCACACCCACTTATCACACCTCCCTTGAATGGACACCTGCTTCTTCTCACCGGCCTACTTCTTCTGTGGCATCCCCCAGCCTGCATTTTGCAGTCAGAGGCCTTTCCGGAAGGCCTCTGCAGCTGAGAACTGAGCTATGGATTCAATCTGTAGCTCTGTTCTTGGCTGCAGAGCCCTTTCCAGAAGGCCTCTGACAGGGAAATGCAGGCCGGAGCTCCATTCTCATCTGCTGAATGAAGCTGCTCCTTCGGCCGCAAAAGAAGTGGGCTGGGTGGGTGGAGCTGTTGGTGCCGCCACCGTGAGGTAAGTGGAAAAGGCACCCCCGGAAAATAAGACCTGGTGCCTCTTTTGGAGGAAAAAAAAATAAAATAAGACTGGGTTTTATTTTCAGGGAAACACAGTAAGTCTTAGTGCTGTTGCTATCAATAATATTTTCTCACTTTGTGAAATTAGGAAACTATTGCATTAGCAGAGTTTAAAGAGGTTATCAATGAAGAGAGATGGAGGGCAGAACAGAACATAAACTGGAATTAAGAATTTCAGTAGCTGAATTTCTGGGAAATAACCGGCTAACTGTACAGGTAGTCCTTGACTTACAACCATTCATTTAGTGAATGTTCCAAGTTATAGTAGCACTGAAAAAAGTGACTTACAACCATTCCTTGCACTTACAACCGTCACAGCATCTTCATGGTCACATGATCAAAATTTGGGCATTTGGCAACCAGCATGTGTTTACTGAGGTCATGTGATTGCCATTTGGGATGTTCCCAACCAAGTTCCCACAAACAGTCAGTAAGGGAAGCTGGATTATCTTAACAACCTTGTGAAGAATGCTTCTCTTCCCTTTTATTCAGTTCTGTGCCTTCCTTGGTTCATGTCTGATCCCCTTCTGCTACCTCACAGTGCTGGAGCTGTCCAGATCATTGCCTGCAGCAATAATCACTGCTACCATCCTGATTTTTGGTAAGCAACTGTTTTGTATGGCTTGGTCTGTGTCCTCTATTGTGAAAGATTCAGTGAGATTACATTCAAATCAATAAAGATTATAGGATGCAAAAACACAGAAAGAAAAATATCAAAAATAGCATTAATGTCTAAAAAGACAAAACCCCAGCTAAATAGGGGACATGTAAAATATGAAAAATAAAAAAGAAGTTAAACAAAACATACACTTCAAAAAAAAAAATCCATAGTCTGGTATATAATCCAGGGTTCTCCTAGACTCGTGACTTTTGCCCATGAAGCAGGTGGCAGTTGTGGCCAGGAAGGCCTTTGAGCAACTTTGTGTTGTGTGCAAGTTGTTCCCATTCCTGGATAAGCATGCCATTCTTACAGTCACCCAGGCCCTGGTCACCTCCCATCTGGACTATTGTAATGCATTCTACATGGGGTTGCCCTTGAAGAGTATTCAGAAACTTCAGTTAGTTCAGAAAATAGCGGCTCGAATAGTTTTACAGAAGTCTAGACTCAATGCTTCTCAGTGATGGCTCCTTCTTTATGGAACATCATTCCCCCTGAGGTATAGTTGGCCCCCACATTGTTGCTTTTCCAAAATGTTTTTTTGTTAGCAGGCCTAGGAACTACAAAGACAGAATCAATCAAGTGGCTGATTTGATAGTGTTGTAGCTATTGGGGACTGGGGTGAGTTTTTAAAAAAATGGGTGTTTATTATATGGTGGATTTTTTAAAATATTGTAAGCCCCCCAGAATCACCTACAGTATGTGTAAATTGGGCTGCTTTGTAAATTTGTTTAATAAATAATAAATATTTCCCCTCAAAGAAAGCTTTATTTTTTTCACAAAATAATTCACCTTTGAAATAACAGGTTTATTTTAGATTCACTGAGATGCAGTCATCTTTTTTCTGTCTTGCCTTTGTGTATGTAGGTGTGTGTGTGAGAGAGTGAGTGAGTAGGTGTTCATCTTAGGTTCAGAATCGTCTTTCTAAGTACAGTAATGTCTCTAAAATGAAAATGTTGGGATGGCATTTTTTGCACATCACAAATTTACTTTTAGAATTCAGTATGATTATGTTCGATAAGCATTGCTAAAAAAATTTGAATGACAAAGCTAGTATATGCTTGTCTCATTTTTTTCAGACACTGGATTCATTACAATCTCACAGTACATTCTTCTTGACCCCATTTTGATGTTCTTCCTCATGGGAGCTGTACTCAGTATGGTTAAATATAATTCCTATTCAGATAGGTAAGATGACAGCATTTGATCATCTTAGGAATTAGATATGTGCCCCTTGTCTCTATTACAGAGTATTTGTATTTATTTTTATTGTAACTTTTAGTATCTGGCATCAGGACTCGAAAGAGCTCTGCAGAATACTTACAGTATAAAACATAAAGCAATTACATATTAAAATGTAACAAAGAAGAGAAACGAATAAAAAAAAGAATATGTATGTAAAGTAGACCACCCTCAATTTGTAAGCATTTGGCGTCCCATAGTACAATTGCTGAAACTAACAGCACATAGGCTGGCAAATAAACTTTTTGTTTCAAATGGAAACAAAATCATGTGATTATTAGTGTTACTATCCTATCATTTGCTGCTATGTCACTGTTGTATTTTTAAAACACCCCATAAAAATGATCATATGATACTGAAAAATTGTGAAAATCAAGGGCAGTCTCTGCTTCCTGTTGTGGTAGGCTCTATGAGTTCTAATCAATTTATAGAAGCTTTTAATAAGACCCTGTCTTACTTGCCCCCTGCCAAGTAAAATGAAAAAGATAGCTACTAGAAAGAGGATGCTTGTGGTGATACAGAATGATCTATTAAGTTTATTGGATCTCTGGTTTATCTATTTATTGGATACTAGATCACAGCTTTTTGGCACTGTTTAAAAACCATTATGTTTTATGATTTGAACTACTGCATGTTTCTCATCTACTTTTATTCTCTCTCAAAATTTTTATTATCGAAGTACATCATTATACTGTGCCTTTTATTATTTGCATTTATCAAGAAATGCTGTCAGCTTTCCAGTGAGCAGTGCTTATATACTTACATATTTTTAGTAATAATAAATTAGTAATAGTAATAAATAAAGCCATGGAAGTTGTTAGGATAGTTTATCAGACCATTTTACTTACTTTGGCAGCCTGAAGTTGTGGGGGAGTGATGGTTTTTTTTCCAGATTGTAGATGAATAGAATTAATCTTAAGTCTTAAGTGTGCTTATTTGGAAAAAAGACTGTGACAAAAAGACAAAGAGGTTTAGAAAATATATGGATACCATGAGCATATGTGGTAAAGTGGGTACTTGAATCTGAGCCTTCTTGTTGCTGCATAATGAGATACTATTTTTTAGTTATAGCTATGTTTTCTGTGTATACATAGAAAAGACTCTGATCCTTTAGCAAGCATATTCCTGGTTACTTTCTTTAGCAACCCGAAACCACTATAGTAAGTTGATGCTTAGATAATCTCTCTAGATCAGGTTGTGAATGAATATTTTTTATTATGGTTACTTTATTAAGGTCATGGACAGAATTACAAACAAAAATACCATTAAATATGAAACAAAAACAAAACATTACAATTGGTGATGGATTTGTCAGTGCAAAATCAAATTCTGCCTAATTTTACAGGTAGTATAAAATTTTTTAGCCATGTTGAAGGAGAATTAATCATATTGATCTGATAACAATAACTGATCAGATTCCTTTATATATGATTATAGAGAAATTTTAATTTCCCAAGAAAAGATTACTGTTTTACCCAAAATGGTGTCCTCTGTGTTTATTGGAACTGCAATTCCTACATTTCTCAGAGGAAATTTGGAAAATACCAGGTTGGAGAAGGCTGTTCTAGAACAAACTTCTTAAATATGTACTTCTGTAGCACTGTTATTTTGGTCCAACACCTAAGATTCAGTATTTTTGCTGTACTACCAAGGTTGTTGAGAACTGTAGTCCAAAATACCTGGGAAGGCAAAAATGCCTTTTAGGAAAAGGCATTTTTGGAACCAGGTTCTATCTTTATGAATTATTGATATCACCCTCCTTCTCTGTAGGTTAAATACAATTCTTTCGTACTATATCTCAGTGTCTCACAACCAATCTGTTTTCAGCATTATTTATGATAAAGATTGATTCGTTGAACAAAACTTTTTTCAAAAATATGAATTTTGAACAAAACCCACATATTTTACAGGTCCTTTTCTGCCCCCTGGTGGTTCTGGCTGTGTTTGACTGGGATGAACCTCGCTGGTGCATTAGGGGTGAAATTTGTTGGCCTTTTTGTTGTCCTTCTGGTTGGCCTGAATACTGTCTGTGAACTTTGGGAGTTATTGGGAGACCTTAGTCTGTCACTGGTGAGTATATAAAACTCATTAGATTTTAGGATTTGTATGAAAAAGATGGTATTCTTAACAACACACCACAAAATTGTAAGATGTCAATTAGGTTACTGAAATCAAGATTTTTATAGTTCATTCCAAGACAATTTGCTCGCTGGATTGCTTTATTTTTTTATTTTTATTCGATATTGAACTATTTTATATATAAATATGGGGGGGTTGGACTAGAAGACCTCCAAGGTCCCTTCCAACTCTGTTATTCTTTATACATATATATCTAGCATTGTTATTGCGAATCCAAATTTAAGGACATGTGTAAAGTTCTGCAAGTGATTTTATATGATGAATTTTACTGATGAACTGCCTTTAATTGGTTACCTTAATAAGCTATGATGTATGTTGGGGAGCCGGGGAAGAAGCCTGGAATCATTTGAACTTTAGTGAAGCAATAAAGTTTGCAGCCTACAAATTGGATTTTTGTACACAATAAATTACTGGTTTATAGCTATGCATGATGGATTTAATGGCCTTTACAGACAGAGTTAGTTTTTTTAAAGATGAAGAAAACTGCAAGCCATTCATCACTAAGAGTTTGTTTTCTGGACATAAATAGCTTGCCATGGTAGAAAGAACTTAAATTATTTCTAGAGAGTAAATTATTTCTATGCAACGCTTAGGAGAAGTTAAATATGAAGTATCCTGAGATTGACAATAGACATTATTAAATTGGGCCCACGTTAACAGCAAGAAAGGAGGCTTTCTGGCAGATATTATTTACTGAAAGCCTGTCTTCTGTGGATATTTCAGTGTAAAGTTATTTTATCAATTGTTTCTATTTCTTTTATATATGAAAATGTGATCTTTTTTCTTTCTACTGTGTGATTTATTTTCTTGATTAAAATACATGTAGTGCAAGCATGTGAGTTTCAGCTTTTGAAAAGAACTACTCTAATTTGTATTAATCAATTGCAAATGAAATAAAACAAATCCATGTTGCTTAAAACTCCTCTTACAGATGACTGTTCAGAAATTCAAGCCACACTGTTACCAACACAGTTCTTTGAATCTTAAACTGTGCAAAGCAGTGTATAATTCTAGATCAGGGTTAGCAGAGATTGCTAAATTGACTGCTTTGATAAAAGAAAAAAATACAATTATTTTTGTTTCTACTTGGAAATCGCTTTTGGACTTTGTGTTTGAAGTAGAAAAAAAATGAAACT
Source organism: Protobothrops mucrosquamatus (assembly GCF_001527695.2). Classification (NCBI taxonomy): domain Eukaryota; kingdom Metazoa; phylum Chordata; class Lepidosauria; order Squamata; family Viperidae; genus Protobothrops; species Protobothrops mucrosquamatus. Next base: position 792,742 of record NW_015386474.1, read on the forward strand.
TTGATTTTGGGTTTTACTGATTAGATAGATTTGTTGTTATAGAAATGGCTAGTTTATACTATTATGTAAAAGTAAAAAGTTGAGGTTCGATGTTACTTCTTATTTTACTGCACCAAAAGGAGTCAGAAGTCAGTGTCTTTTCTTTTTTTCCCCTTTTCTCTGCACTTTTCTCTTTCCTTTTCCCTTCCCTATTTTCCCTATTATTTGCTTTTGTATTATATTTTATATTATAAGCTAATGAAAAGGATTGGCAGAATAACTGTTTTTCAGCCCTTCACCACTTAAACTGAAAAAGCATTACATTGAGATTATTAATTATCTCCCTCCTAAAGGGTATTCAGTTTGCTCAGTAATCCTTTTCTGCTATTTGCATTCTTAGATAAGCCAAGAAGAAACTCTTGCAATAACAATATAAGTTGACAGAGTTGAAGGATGAGTGGGAAATAGTGGATTTGGACAGCATTTCATGCATGGTTATTTGACAATATGTACTACAGTATTGAATAATTGGATGTAGTTTTAGCCAGCATATATAGTAGTTTACTCCAACTGTTTTCCCTGGGTAGCACATAGATAAATGTAAACCGAAGCGAATATTGTATGTCACAGTATTTGGAGTTTTAAAAATAAGTAATAATAAGTTAAAAATAAGTAATTTCGGAAGCCTATCTTGAACTTGATTGGAAATATTATCTGTTTTGTCCAGAATTGTTTTCAGTTCGGTATGTAAACAAACAATGCTAGAAATAATTTCTCTGTGAGAACTACTTTTCTACATGTATATAGGATAGAAGCATAATAGTACACTCTTTTATATTTTTAATTTGAAATAACAGTGCAAATCTGTACTCAAGAATAATATATATTGAATAAACATGGAAAATTGCAATCCAATTCGCTCTCCTATCAGAAAATCTTATTTTGGAAAAAAACTGAAGTTTGAACGAGTAACAAATTTTGGATTAATTAATATATTTATTTTTTAGATAGATGCCATACAATTTGGGGGGGGGGTACACACAGTTCATATGTACAGTTCCAAAAGTTTTCTTGTTTATTTTGAATCAAATTATTTTTGAAATGACATATGACTTTTCTGTTCTGGTGCCATATTGAGGTACTCAGGGCATGATTTACTATGAGAAGATAATACATCAGATGAAGCTGTTTTTTTTAAAAAAATGAGTATGCTTTGTTCCATCTAATTTTAAGACTAAGCAATTCAGGCTTGTGGCTTTATTGCTTCAGCACTGGAAAAATATGTAGATAACTTGTTTGGATGAAGAAAAATCTTGCCTAAAAGTTGATGCATCTAATTTTTTTTTTTTTAATTTCAGGTCACACTGGGAAAGCACTTCTTGGCTCGTGCACTTTGCCTCATTATACTGCCTCTTGTCCTCTATACGGCTCTTTTTGCAGTTCATTTTGCAGTGTTAAACAGAAGGTATCTCATTTTGTCAGAGAGGAAATACACACTTGAGAAACTCTGCACTGCAATTGATGCAGTGTTTATTTGGACCCTATACCAAGCCTTTTTTAAAGACATTTAATTCAGTGTAGTATCTACATTGATTCATTGCAGCAACAGGCCAAAGCTAAACAGGACTGAAAACCTCAAGGATGCAGTGTAGCCTGAAAAGTAAAAACAACAACAACACCCATCCAGGAATGGCGAACTACTTATTTATTGCTGCCAAGAAAACCTCATGAACTGTTGAGCTCGATTTCAATGAGGTTTCATTTATTTTTAAATTGGCTGATTTTAATGAATAGTGAAGCATAGCCAGCCAGGCTTTGAGATTACTGCTGATTATGATCTGATGTGATCATTCACAATTTTGGCTGTTGCTTTGCCTCTGGAAATGAAAGGCTGTAAAGAACTCTAAAGTCTAAACCATGGCTTGATCTGATAGTATGTCTAAACTAAACGATAGTTCTAATGGTTCAGGACATTAGATTCTTGTAGACATTTAAAAGAAGTGGAAAGCACTTTTCTTTTGCTGTTACATTTTCTTCTTATTTAATAATACTGTATACTGAAAGGCCAAGTACTTTTTTTTCTCAGTGGACCTGGTGATGGTTTTTTCAGCTCTGGATTTCAATCCCGGCTCATTGGAAACAATCTTCATAATGTTTCTGTTCCAGAATGTGAGTATCTGGGTTATTGAAGGGACAAATGCTCTAGCAAACATCATAACTGTACATTCTAATAAACAACATTTTCCTCTATTTAGAATCATTTTAGATAGTTCAAAGCAAAACAAATTAATGATTTTTCAGAAAAAGATTTTTAAAAGGCAATTTTACCTAGTATTGTTTGAAATATTTTGATGTGCTGCCTCCAAATTATTTCTAAAAAAATAATCGTCGTTATGTTTGATTTAGGGAAAGGGAATGTACAATTAAGGACAGATGTGATGGGCATGTAGAATGCTTTTGTTAATGTTTTGTATAAAATTATGTACTTTATAGTGAGGCTGGGAGGGCAATATATTGATAAGTTGAATTTCACGCATCTGTATTGGATTAAATGTATTTCATTTGAGCATCATTCAGAGAAAAGCCATATGTTATTATACAGCAGATTAAATCCAAAACCACTCAGCATACAAATGTCTATGACTCTCAGTAAGTAGAATAAACTAGTAGACTCCCAGGTTGTACAGCAGTGTGGTGGTTGTGGTTCAGAATTCATATTGTACAACTGTTTGACTTAGTTATGACTTGCTTAATAATTTATAATAGTCTAGTATTTATAGCAGAGGTGTCAAACTCGCAACGTCACGTGACGTGTCCTGACGTATCATGACTTTTTTTCCATTGCTGGCAATGGGGTGGGTGCGGTTTCGGCATGACGCATCTGTCCCGCAGGCTGGCAGTTTGACACCCCTGATTTATAAAATGCTAAATTTTAAAAGGCATAAGCTTAAGCCAGACAAATTACATTATCCAAATAGCATATTTGTGAGAAAACAGCCTGTTACTGCTTATTCAACAAGCCATAATTGTAGGCTAGTATGATACGTGAATCAGGTTGATGAGTCTCATAAAGTTGTTGTCAAATAGCATTACGATTGCAAGAAAGATGCTAAAATGGGGGTGAATTATCTAGACACATTGATCTATTTTGTATCTGTTTAGCAGTTTTCTGAACAAGGAACACTAGGAAGGAGGCAACGGCAAACCACTTTTGAAAATCTTGTCAAGAAAACTGCAAGGATTTGTTCAGGCATTCTCTGAGAATGACACACAATTGAATAGAAGGAGAAAAAAGCAATAATCTATGGTTACAAATGCAACCCCTGCTTCTTTGTTAGATGTAGCATATGGCTCTGTGATAACACTGAAGAACCTTCGCATGGCAGGAGGATACCTTCACTCCCACTGGCACCTGTATCCTGAAGGAGTGGGAGCAAGGCAGCAGCAGGTCAGTCAAGTGTGAAAATGATCATTTTCAATCATTCTACTGATATTTCCATAAGTCCTTCAGCTGACTAAAACTTCTGGACATTAATTATTTTTTAACTACCTACGATGGCCTTCAAGACTTGTTTTTCCTGGGACAGAAAATGGCTACTAATCATGCTGTCTAAATCAGGAATCTCAAACTTAGAGCTTAAAGAGTACACACAACCTTCCAAATCATTTTCTCCACTCTCTATTGCAGTGTTTCTCAACGTTGACAATTTTAAGGCATGTGGACTTCAACTCCAAGAATTCCACAGCCAGCATTGCTGGCTGTGGAATTCTGGGAGTTGAAGTCCACATGCCTTAAAATTGTCAACGTTGAGAAACACTGCTCTATTGGTATCTTAAGACAGTGGTCTCGACAAATTATTAAATATTACTTTGGTAATAAAACATAATATCAAAGTTTTAGTTAACTAAAAATGTTACTGGCTAAGTAACCAGTGTGAAATGGCTCTGATTGCAGTTCTGATTTACAGTAAAAAAAATATTAATAAATATTTAATGGCATACTATAATATTCTTCATTTTTCACTCTTTAGTCTATAAATATATATATGTAAAGGCTTCAGTGTTGCATTGCCTAGGCTCCTAAACTAATCTTCATGAGAATTTTGTGAGGATTTGAGCTTATCATCCTTGGTAACTTAAGATCCTTACTACCATCAAAATCAACATGACTTTGAATGACACTTATTGTGGAATAATAGTGGGATAAATCTATTTTCTTCATTTTTGTTTTATATAATCCAGTATGTAAAGTGTCATATTTGTTAATAATGAGTACAGAAGTGTAGTTTCATTAACATACTTAAGAAATTAAACCTAATAACTCTTATGTATTCCTAGGTCACTGCATATTCACACAAAGACTTGAATAACTTATGGATTATAAAGAAATATAACTTGAATAGAGGTAAATTGAAAATCACCCAAGTGGATTATATTATTCATTTTACTTTTCTTCAGGGAAAATGTCTCTTTTCTTAGGATTATGTACAGTCATACCTGTAACAATGGTGTTTCTCAAGATATATAAAATATTTGCTATATTTAAATCTTGGCTTTCTTCCAAAGAAAAGCATAGCTGTAAAATGGAATGTGCTTGTATCACTTAAGAGGGTATCTAGTTTTGGACATCTCATTTGGGGAGCGTTCATAAAAGGAAGTGTAGCAGAGGGACAACTGGGACAGTAAAAAGGTCTTCTCAGATAAAGTTAATATAAATTTAATAAATATGTACAGGAATAGGTACATATAAATAAGGATTAAATGTCTAGCTGGTACTGGATTAACTGATTTGGATTAGGGCAAAAATGTGGTTATTTCATAACTTGCACTTAGCTTGTCTAAGCAGTTTGTCTTCCAGCTATTAATTGAAAAGTGCAGGTTAGTCACAGGGCAATAAAATAAATAAATATTCAGTGTCCCTACAGTTGAATTAAATCATAGAGCTGGGAAGTATGCTTCCCTTCTTTATATTATTTTGGTAATATATTTAGGTATTGGTGTTCTAATGTCTTTGTCCATTCTCCTCAAATTCATGCTGAGACCCCTTCTATTCATCAGATTATTCAGACCTTTCCTTCCCTGTGGAGTTTGTGAAACATGGAGATATTATCCGTCTGGAACACAAAGAGTAAGTTGCACAGGAATTTGAAATTTTTTTTGGAGATTTTCTAGATTTGTCTGAACTAGCTATTCTAACTGAAGTTTTGATCTGCCAGCAATGGATAAAGTAAGTTTTTGAAACAAATGTTGGTTTGTTATTATTTCTTTTCTTTGTGCTTCATGTGTATTCTATTTGTAAAGTTACATACTTGAACTTTAAATCCTTAGGATCAGCTTCATTGAGGCCATAGAGATTCTTTGGTTGATTTTATATAGCAGCAATAACAGCTAGCTAACATGGCTGCACATTTGGAAATTGTTTCCATGGAAAACAATGAGCACCCTATAGAAATTATGATATTTGTATATTGATAAATAGATATATATTTAACAAAACATTATTATATTGCTCTCGTTTTGTTTAATATTTTTCATCCTTCAGATTATCCTGAAAATTGGATCAAAGAGTTTAATTTTATTTTAACTTTAGGACATCAAGAAATCTGCACAGTCATCAGCATGAAGCCCCCTTGACAAGGAAACATCTCCAGGTCACTGGATATGGCATTGTAAGTGAAAAAATAGGATTCTACTTTCCATCTGTAATAAACATTTTGCTAAAGCAAAGGGTTGTATTTTTCTGTTGTGCCTTTCTTGCTTTTAAATTGTTCAAAACCTGTGATATTTCATAGAAAAACAAAGAGTCACAAGGGATGTTATAGTTAGTAATATATTGCTTTAAAAATTATGTAGAACTCCTAAAAGAAAATATGGAAGAAAGCAGATCTAATAAACTGAAGCACTGAAATACCACCATAGAATTTATGTGTGAGCTCATATACTGTTTTCTTGGAATCTCAAATCATCTAGCTTTTCTAAAGAACTTTATTAATTTATTCAATTTACCATGTGATCATGTGACTCTGTAGTGAGTGGTGGGAAATTCCACTTCAAGAGGTTCAGGCATTAAAAGGTAATTGGGGGATGCGATCAGAACCCCAAAAATACATAAGTGCAAAAGCCAAGGAGCTAGTCGGGATGCTGAGTTTTCCCTTTCTGTGTGGTTAAAAAAAAAAAGGGAAATGCTGAATAAGCCAGGCATATTTTCTTTTTTTTTTAACCTATGTATGTCAACTTGAGCTATTTAGAGAAAAAAAATCCCTGCCCCCCTCCTGTAATTTATGTTTCCTAGAATGGAACTGGAGACTCCAATGATTTCTGGCGAATTGAAGTTGTAGGAAGAAAGGATGGGAAACGTATCAAAGTCCTGCGCAGTCAAATACGATTGATTCATCTAGCAACAGCCTGTATCTTGGGCTCGACTGGAAAGACACTACCCAAATGGTAACTGTTCAAATGTCTAGCTAACTTTGTCTTAAACCATTGGCTACCTTTGCTTTACAGTTATTTTAAGAGACCATTTTTCATTACTCTTCTAATTATGTCTTCTAATTTCTAATTTAAATTAAACAACAGCTAATTTATAGTCATATAAGTTTAGAGCCATACTCTTCCTTTAGCCTGAATAGCTAATTTAATTCTTTATTATCCTATATTAATATACATGTATTATGTTGTGGCTTTAAAAAGAAAAGAGCTCATATCTGCTGTTACATAATAGGAAATGCTGGAATGAGACAGTTTGTGTACGGGTATTGGCAACTAGGACAGAAATTTGTATCGGCCAGACCACAAATATCAGCCTTCTAACTCCTTGTGACATGTTTCAGTGTGAAATATCAGTGTTTTCATAGAAGAAAAGATCTCTACAAAAAGATGCGTTGAAAAGAGTCAAGATATATGACAGCAAATTGGGATTAAATTGATTAAAAATATTTGTCTTTCACAGGGGCTGGGAACAAGTGGAAGTCACTTGCACTCCATATCAGAAGGAAACTCCAAATACTCTTTGGAATATTGAAGATCACGTTAATTCCAGATGTATGTGATAGTAACATGTCCTTAAAATACTGGATATTTTTCCTACATGTTCTGTATACGATGAGAGTGATACCAGAAAAAAGCTGTCTTAAATTATTTGGCACGCCTACACTAGGGTGACCCTTGTTTCCTCATCTCAAAGTCTTAGAAAAACAAAAAGTGGAACATGCTATGATTCAGTTTTAATGTTCCAGGGGTTTAGTGGAATGAGGGCTTGAGGGTAATTTGACCATTCAAGATTTGGTTGCATAATTTGTTTCTTTTTGCTATTTCTATCATGCTTTCCCACTGAATGTAATTGAGTACTGAGAGAATGATTGTGCAGATTTAATGTATAAGATTCATCTTAACCTTGTCTTCTTTTCTGCAGTGCCCAATATCAGTTTGGATGTTTTGAAACCTTCCTTTCCAGAAATACTGCTGGAATCTCACATGGTTATGATCCGGGTAGGTAGATTGTTTAGGCGTTATTGTTTTAACATTCTAATTAAAAAAAATAGTTTGGGCCAAAATAGCAGAAGATGCAATCCAGTAAGTCTGTCTCTCTTATCGGTAGTTTTCAAGACACTTTCAATGATCTGGGGAGGCTGAAGATTAATATATTTTAGATTGTAGCATATGCCTGTAAAATATACTGTAGATACTTAAAGAAAGATAAATGATCTTATATAGTTTATTAATAATATTTTAGCAAGTGGAAATATTTTTAAAAAACAGAGTGAGTTTCTTGGCAGGTGAGAGAATTGCTGATGAATGGAAGGAGTTGGAAACTTAATATTTTTGATTTCAGACTTTTATAGCGCCTTAGTCATAAAAGGCAAATTATCCTTTTATCTTCACTTTGGCCAGCTTGATTTGGACTGTGAATCAAGTTGCTCTGAGTTGCTCATAAATAGCATTTTCTAATTTCTAAATGTTAGTCAGAGCTGTTACTAGTAACCAATTCAGTATTAATCCATTTTCATGGTAACTATTATTGGTGTGGTACTAGATAAGGCAGTTATTTATATTCCCAAATCCATCCATATTAGAGGATTAGTATAGTTATTGGATGATAGTTACATTTCTGTGCATTGGAACTACTTTTTTGCTTTTCTTATATTTCTGGTTCGTCAATAAGGAGAAGACAGGAATCTGCCTAAGATAATTTTCTGTTTACTTTTCATTTCAGTTTACACGAGCAGCAGGGAGCGGGGAGTGTATCAACCCAAGATTACATAGGGCTCCTTACTATTTACATACCATGATATAATGGTTTAGTGTTATTCATGAACCCTCTAACTCATTTTAGGGGAAATAATTCTTCTTGTAAAAATAAGGATACTTTGGCGATGTAAAAGCAAAGTTAATGAATTTCTATTTGGGGATAATTGTTGAGAATAAAGAACAACAACAACAAAAAAATCTCCATAGTTTTCACTATGGAGCATCTTCTAAAGCATTTCTGGTTGAAATGTGGTATCAGTCTCAAGGTGGGCTGAGTTAGGCTATCACCACCAAAATAGGATATTTAGTAAAAAAGAGCAGTGAAAGATTGAACATGTATTGTGTGTACACGTATGTCCGTATAAACTTTCCAGAGGTGGCTAATGCACTATTTACTATTATATGAAATCAGTTAGATGCACAGTTCATTCTTAAATATATATATGGCATATGGCCAGTTACAAAGGTTTTGCAATATAACTGATAACTATGCCTTTTATTTCATCTGAAGGGAAATAGTGGCCTTAAACCAAAGGAGAATGAAGTCACATCAAAACCCTGGCATTGGCCAATCAATTACCAGGTATATGGTCAGCATCAATGTTGAAGAACTCTGTCTTCATCTTGTTTTTAAAATAATAGCATGAAGAATTGCTGTTAGTTCTTTTTACATATTTACAGGATGCATGTTTAAATGACACCCAAATCTCATTTTTTTTTCCTTTGGTAGTTCTTATTGCTGTATTTAGAGACTGTTATTTATACAGATGTTTCTGGAATGCTGGTTAGCAAAAACATATGAAGGTCATGCAAAACTGTTCTTGGAAAATATTTCACTGCAGTTAAACCCAAACTTGAATTGTTTTATAAATATAAAATTCAGGCGGTGCTTGACTTACAACTGGTTATCTAATGACCATTTGAATTTACAACAAATCTCTCCAGAGCTATTTACAACCTGTTTTTGGAATTGCAAACCCGCACCTGCAGGTCATACGATTGTACTTTGGGCTCTCGGCAACTGGCTCACCTTTATGGCAGTTTGCACTGTCACACAATTACGTGACCATGATTTGTGACATTTCTTCCGGTTGCTAGCATTTATTGCTGGTTTCTGACAAAAAAACAGCCATTAGGGGAAACAGATACTCTTAATGACCACAGTTTTTGCTTAATGACTGCAGCATTCCCTTAATCACCATTGCAGAAAAATAGTCATAACTTCAAATCCATTCAGGTGATGCCTCCACTTACAATTGAAATGATTTACGAGCATAATTCCGGCCTCAGTTATAGTTGTAAGTCAAGAACTACCTCTACTTTTTTCTCTTATGATGGAGGGAAAAATCAATTAATTAAAAAATGAGGGCTAAAAGTGAACTACTTCGATCACTTCTGATTCAGCCATCTATTTCTCCATAGGGTCTGCGTTTTTCTGGTGTCAATGAAACAGACTATAGAGTTTATTTGCTGGGAAACCCGGTAAGCAAAATTTTGGTTCTTTATCTTGAGATTGGATGAGTCATCTTTGACTTGAGCTCCCTGGAATGTTTATTCCACTTCAGTAGTTTTCTTTATAATCTTGTCTTCATAATTGTAATCCTTATCTTTTGCTTCTTTATAATTTATGTTGCAAAAGACAGTTTGGTGCAGTGGTTAAGGCATCAGACTAGAAACTGGGTGAGTGTGAGTTCTAATTCTACCTTAGGCACAAAGCCAGTCACTCTCTCTCAGCTCTAGGAAGGAGGCAATGGCAAACTACTTCTGGAAAGTCTTGTCAAGCCAACCGCAGGGACTTGAACAGGCAGTCCCCAAGAAGAGGACACAACTGAACACAAGAAAAAAAATTGCACTGAACAGCCTTATTTACAATGTTTGTTTTTTTAAAAAAAAAACAGGTGATTTGGTGGATGAGTCTAATTGCTATTGGATTATATCTTACAATGATAATATTTATATCAGTGGTTGTGAAGCGAGGAGTTCAGCTGACAGCTGAACACAAAGGTAAGACCAATTTTCTTCTTATTATTATTATTATAAATTCTTGCTTTGAACTCTAAAACAACAAATGCCATGTAGCCAGTGCTATATCACATTTCCTTCAGAGAGAGATTATTGGAAAAGGGAGAAAAGGGGGATTATCACTGATGCTGAGATCCCCAAAAGCAAATAAAAAAAAAACTAAAACTGGAAAATTGGAGAGCTATCAAGAATTATTCACTATTCCTTGTTCCATTAATTCTGCACTTTAGGGTCCTTACTAGTTGGATACAGTGTTTATCACTAAGACTGCATTGTTCATAGAAATTTATGTTCAGATGACTCTGACTAGAGCAGCAGCTCCCAACCTTTTCTATACCCCGCACCCCTAGAACGCTTCTGATATATTCTCGCACCTCTTACAAAAGTTCGAAATAACGGCAACAAATTATGCACATACACTATAATTTTGAAAACGCAAGCTTTCACACCCCCTGGAATATCATCTTGCACCCCTAGGGGGTGCGAGCACCCCCTGTTGGGAACCCCTGAACTAGAGTGTTCCAGTTTTTTTAATTACTTAACAATAGCCTTTACCTGTGTACTTTCCCTTAATTGGATTGGACTTCAACATTTAAGATTCTATGACTTTTGGCCATATGAGTTTGGAATTATGGGAACACATAATATATGTGTGTAGCACAAAACTGGAGAAGACTTCTCCAGATACAGGTAATCTTTGGCTTATAACAGTAATGTAGTCTGCTTATTTTTATGTTATGTTATGTTATTTTTATTTTTTATATCCCCTCTTTATTATTTTTAACAAATAACTCAAGGCAGCAAACACATCCAACAAACCTTCTGCCTCTTATCCTCCCCCCCCCACAACAGACCTCTGAGGTGGGTTGGGCTGAGAGGAAGGGAGTGGTCACCTGACTGGCTTTCTGGTCTAAGGTGGGACTTGAGTGCATGGTCTCCAGCGTTCTAGTCTGGTGCCTTAATCACTAGACCAAAATGGTCATAAGTTGTGATAGTTGTTGTAAAGTGGATTATCATGTGACCAAACCAAATTTATGACTTTTTTGTGATGATTGTTATTAAGTGAATCTGTGGTCACTAAACTAAAGTAACACCACAGTCATTAAGCAAACCCACTGTTCGGTATTGGGCAGTTTTGCTAAAAACCTGATGTAAATGCTGCTTTTTGGGGGGGAAACATCATAAATCATGGTCATGTGTCTACGGGACAGTGCAAACAGTTATAAATGAGGGCTGCTTGCCAAGTGCACAAAATGCAATGATATGGTTGTGTGTGTGTGTGTGTGACTGTTTGTGAAATGGTTGTTGGAACTTTGGAACCTGATCATACTATCTTTTGAAGGGTCCATTCTAACTTTGAACAACCACTAAGCGACTGGTTATAAGTTGAGAACTATCTGTAATCATGAAAGTTCATGTGGTTTTTGCTTGGAATCATGACAGCTTTCAAAATGTTCTTTGGTCTACTTATTCATAATGGTTGTTAGTGTTCCAGTGGCTTTCTTTACCTAGCTTGGTACTGTAATGTTTTCTATTATGCATAAAGGAAATATATCTGATTATGAATAGTGTAGTCTACTTTGTTTTTTTGAAAGCTTTCCACAAAGGAAGCGTCAGCGGTAATTCTGTCCAATGAACCTTTAATGTGGCAAATCTAAGGCATTTAATATTTACACATTCCCTAGAATTAGATCTTTTTATGATGTTTCAAAGGATCCAGTGCTTGTACTGTATACAACTTTTAGATTAAATAAATGTCAGTGAAAACATCCTTAGGTATATGCATATATTACAGAGCTTGCTCGAGTTTTGCTGCATGGTGGAGGAAGGATTATCCTGGGATGGTTTCTCCATTATTTTCCTTTCTTCATGATGGGCAGAGTGCTCTATTTCCATCATTACTTCCCTGCCATGCTTTTCTCCATCATGTTGACAGGTAAGATTTATAAATCTTCATATATCAGGAATTAAATATGGTAATCAGGTTACAGGGAGTCTTGAAAAGCATGAGTGTAAGTGATCACACTATTTACCTTAACACATTGCATGTTTTGAAAAGGTTCTCAGGAAATAACTTCTTTATCAACATTGAGACCATTTAACCTAGAATTGAATTTAGGAAATTAGGATGCAATCTACTCTCCTATTCTCATCATTTCTGTATTGATAATATGGATATTAGAATGATCATTAGAATGATTAGGAACAGTTTCAAATAGGACTTCGATAAAGATTCTAAAACAATTTGCCCTCAAGTGTGTTGCAGAAATACTTTATTTTTACAATGCCTTTTAGGTGTATTGGTTAAGATTATTGTTAAAAGCTCAGTTCTGAATATTCTCATTTTTGTCTCAGGATATCAAACACTACAGGTACTTCTTTTTAAAGTCTTGTTACATCTTGCCCATCACTTATCCATCACTTGCCCCCAAATGCCATGCTTGAGGCCTGCATGTTCTTTTCCACAGATTTTTCTTTCCCCATATAAATCTTCCAGAAATTGCTACCAAGTTGTGATTTCTAATGAGATGGGGAAAACTGATTAAATGCATGAATGGCTGTCATATAAACTGTATTAATTTAATCACAAATCAAATTTAATTTGTTGTTTTTTTCCTCAGGGATTACGTGGGATGTATTCCTGAAATTCTGTGCTTGGTTTTTTTCAACCAGCATCCAAGCTAAGAAGGTTTATAACTACGGGATAGGAGTGTTGGTCATGCTCAGTATGTATAGGTGAGAATTAGTTCTTGAACTGCTCAAAAATATATTTAATTAATTGCCTGAATCTTTAACCACATGTCACTTCCCAGGAAACTTAATCAACCAGAAAGAACATTTATTTTATTTATTTATAAAATTTATTGGCTGCCCATCTTACCTCAGGGTAACCCTGGACAGTTTATAATCATAATAGATAAAAATAGTATAAATTAAAAACATAAATAAATTAATTCAAAATGGGGAGCAGGGGAGCAGGATAGAGAGGGGGAGGTGGGATTTGTTGTTAATTGATCAACCACCTCCACTATGGTTCCCCCATTGATGCCCCAAGCTAACTGACAGAACCAGGTCCTTAGGCTCTTACGGAAGGTCCTGAGGCTTGGAGCTAATCTTACTCTGGGGGCAGGGCAAGATGTTCCAGAGGACAGGGGCAATGGCAGCGAAGGCCCTTTTTCTGGATTCCACCAGACCAATGGGGCCCTCAAGCATGTCTCCTCTGCCAGCACAGGTGGGGTGGGCCAATCCCAGTGGCTCTAAAACACAGATGACTGAACTCACAGCTCAGTTTAAAGGACCTTGTTCACTTCCTTAGAGCAACAGATTCAAATTCTTCCCAGATAACTGGGCAAGACTATGCTTCAGGCAGCTCATAGGATTTGTGCAATCAGATTCCAACTCTGAGTGAATCTGAGTAACTTTATGAGATAGACACCTAGAACAGAACTTACAGCAGCCTGTAAACATTCTCCAGGTGGGAATCTGGGAGTCTGGGACTGGGTTATCTTAAAAGGGCCACCAGCCAGCTCTCTGCAGATATAATAAGACTGAAGAAAAACTACCTTTTCTGCCTTTAATGTCCCTAGGTACTTCTCAAGGAAAACTTTTACCCATGTTTGATTGGGTTCACTCTTCATTTTCTTCCAACAGCACTCTAAGGCATCTCTTATGCCATTTCATCTTCTATGTCCTCAAGAAACCAGGGAACCCTGCATGATCCATGTGGCTAGAGAGTCTACATAGATGCAATTAGATCTAAGGCCATTGCCACTCTCTTGTCCCAAGTGGAAATTAAGCAGGTTCCAGAGCTCCATGAACAATTCCAAGCTCCCACTGAAACCAAGTAATGTCCATTAGACTGTTTAAATATACAGTATACTATCTTCCCGTAGAGGGTGCAATACCAACAAGGAGTGTAAAGTCTATGACAAGAGACTGATGGTAATATTCCCCAAATGCAGATCATATTACCACTACTCAGAGATATTCCCTAAATATTGTAATGTAAACAGCTTTTCTTTGACAATTGCTATTTTTTCTTTAACTCAGAATTCATTGAACAATATAATTAAATCACATTTGTCATGTTATAAATGTTATGTACTATTAGTTAGACCAACCTAGTGGATGCTGAGATGCCTTCCGCTTTTATGCTTTTATTTTATTATTTATATATGTGCGTGTATATTTTCCACAGCTTTTACCTCTTCCATCCTCTATCCTATGGGATGACAGGACCTCTGGCTTCTGATCCCAACAGCTCAATGGCGGGCCTTAAATGGCTGGAAACATGGGAGTTTTAGATCCAACTTTTTTTTAAAAAAAAAAAGAAAGGAATAAAATAGAAGAATAGATGTGGTGAAACATTTCTCTACCTTTGATGATTGCTATGAAGAATTTTCTCTTAAACATTTCTGAGTGGAAACAGTGAACTATTGAAGAAGGAGGCAGCAGTGTGGGAGAACTTCTGACAGAAAGGCTCATTGCTCCAGTCATTTGAGTCAGCTGCTACTTTAAAGTTTGAACCGTCCAAGCAATATTTAAACACTCATGCTGTCTTATCAAGACAATATACAGCAATGTCATAATGTGTGATTTTGAGGATGCCTGTGTTTCAAAAAGATGTAGATTATGCAATCTTCTCTCTGTTCAAGTGTGACATGACACACAGGGAATATCAACTGTGTCTTTTGCAAATGGGATAGTTCAGAACCAATAATTTATAGTGTTTTTAAAGGGAAGTTGTCTCTCCGTGTGTACACATATATGCCCTCAAGAGGCATCTCTTTCTTGCTTTGATCTTAAATGATTGGACTTAAATGTTTCAGTTGGTTGAGGCATTACAGGTTTCTGTGCATTCCTTTCTTCTAAGACAAAAGGCAACAAGTTATTCCTATTTTTGGATAATACTTCTGTCTCTGAGCACTAGCTACTACTTGCAGTTAAGAGAATCTTACAACTACCAAGAAGATTCAAAGAGTTATTAAATTATAAATTCCAGTCATCACACCACTATTCTGAGGATTTTTTTTAGTGGAGAGATGTTATGTTTTTGGTCTCCAGCTCTAAATTCCTCTGAGATGCCTTTTGAGCAAGGAAGTCCGCAAAGCTGCAGAGATTATATAATAGCTTAGAGCATTTGCTGGTGCTGGCATTGATCCGATTTATCCCATCACCTGAGGGAAAGCTGACGTGAATGAATGTAGATTGTGCAAAATAAGTGGTAATACTGGGTTATTCTTTGTTAAAGGCATAATTCTTTTGAGAAGTCTTTTCCTCTTGCTATATTAAGCTATCTGGAAAAAGGTTTTTTTAGTTTCAGAGTAGCTTGATAATAGAGCAAAACTCTTCATAGAGGAGAGAGTTTTTGTGATTGCATGTGAAGGAAACTCTTAAAAACAATCTGACTAAAAAACATTTCACTCTCAATTAGTGTGCAATGCACCAGAATTTTTTCGAATGAATTTGGCTCCAACTCTCGTTACATTGATCACCTATGTCCAGATTGCTGAGATATTGCAGTAATTCATTTTAGCATGTGCATGAAACTTTCAAGCCTCCCAAATTATATTCTCCATGCCATCCTTCATTAATTGGCTATCTTGGTTGGCATGGAGACTGCTTATATCCCCATGATATGGTTATGTTGAGTAAAATTTAGTTGTCCCAATCCAAAAAAAGAAAGGAAATGCAACTGTGCTTATTAGTCTGGCTTAATCTAATACTATTGTCACAATGTGCTTGTGTTGGGTTTCAATTTTTATCATTTGCAGCCTTCCCAAATCTGACAGCCTCCAAATACACTGGGATTACAACTGGGATTGCATAAACACAGCCAAGCTCTATAATGTCTGGGTTCAATGCATATTATAGTCTTGGATCAACTGGAAAGCAACAAGTTGAGAAAAGCTACTTTGCATAATGATAAAAAGTCACAGGTTTCTTTTCTGTGTCTTGTTGAGTATTATAGGAAATCATTGCAATAGATGGTATATTTTCTATGGCAAGAGTCCATCTTTTATTTGGTAATGAGAGACTCAGTGATATGCAGGAATAAAACAGAAAAATAGAAATAACAGGTAGAGATGACTGTGCTTTGAATTTGCTGTTTCTTCTATCAGCAGATGGAGCAAAACAGGAAGACTTCATGACATTGGTAGCAATTCAATGGGTTATAGGTAGATAATTTGATAGCAACAGTTGTTATAAATTCTTGACCATTTTCTATTATGTGCTCAAGTGTTACTCTTGATTAGATTTCTAAATCGGGTTCCCATAAAATGGTTCTGAACTATTCATGTTTTATAGTATGTGTGCTCACACGATTAGAATGTACTTGGCTTTTTAAAGGAGGGCAACCTTTTTTATCAATTAAAATTATATTATACAAAATAGCATTTTAACAATTTAATTTAGAATTTCAGCAAGGCTGCTGGACTCTTTTCTTCTGGATTCTGCAGTACTCCAGTGGATAATTGTTCAGTGTAGCTTTGCCTGATGTTCTGAGAAATCTGATCATTCAGCACATACGTGCTGTGGCTAAAAGGCAGTACTGCATAGAACATTTTTTTGAACATGTATAAAGTAGTTCCTTTTGAATTTGATGCAATAAGACTAGTTTTCCATTGTGCAAAAAGAAATATCCAATCAGACATTAATTGCTGTCATTCACAGCATAATGTCAATAAATCCAATATTGCAGGCTAGCACTGGGTGACCTCTTGGCTGTATGAAGATAGTCCCCCTTAGCTCTTCTACCATTACACTGCAAACATTTGGTTTCTGTGGGAAAGAGTAATTCTAAGTGAATGTGCCTTAGTTCAGTATTTTGTACTTAGGATGCATTAATACATGTTTATGTTCCTACTGTAGCGTGCCTTTCCACACATCTGTTATTGGCCCTCTTGTATTTGGAAATCTTACCTTAATTGATTTTTTTCTTTTACCGCATATAATTAACTAGCTTCATTCATTGTTTTGAAGCCTTTTTCTTTAGAACTCTTGAAATATTGTACTAAAAGAAGTATGCAGATCAAAGAATGAGTTGGCTGCAAAATCTCCATTGAGATTTTCTATTATTTCATAGTATTCAATTTCATTGCTCTTCCCAATGTTTGGATCATTCACTTTCCTAAAACCATATGACTCCTACTATTGTTTCTCTTCTTCCCATTTGTGGTCTTAATGGAACATAGACCATTTTATCATGATTAAAGGCATGACTAAATAAAACTTTTTGTTTTGAGTCCTTGTCTTTCCACATTAGGATGGGACTACAATTATGACACCACAAATGGGATAAGGAAGGCAAAGTCAGCAATACTGTACATTCTCATTGGGGGTCATTATGGCAGTGCAGTAGCCTCTCTGCATAGCAAATTTTAAAAAAAGGTTTTTATTCCTATGATTATTGTTCAATAAATTCATGTCTGAAAAAAGTCAAGTGATTGATAGGAGCCCTGATGCCTTTCTTTATACAATCTGTATTAAAATAATGTCAACTCTGAAGTTACAAAACAGTGAATAAGCTTTTGATTTCTCTATTTAAAAGGTACACAAGAAGGAAAGAGGGAAGAAATAGATGCCATTGAAAGCATAATCTTAACATGGAGTGTGGGAGGAGATTGTGCTCATTCAAATGAGGCTCTTCCACTTACTGAAATGGTTTTAAGATTTGCAGTCAGACTCTCTGGTTTCAATAAGAAATAAACAATGGTCAATCCCCCATTTAAGAAAAAAAAATAGCTATTTCACACTCTCTGCTCTTAGGTAAAACTCACTCTCCTACATTATGAATTTCCTTATTGATGCTGCTAATACTGAAGTTGTTAGTGTGCTTGGTTGTAACTTGCATATGATTACTGCCTGTATGTTTAAGTCACTACATGTCATTGCTCTTCAGTGTACATGGTCCTAATATAAGAAAGCTGCCTTTGAATTGGCACTGTTTTTTTTAAAGAGGGTTAATTGATAAAAATATTACCTTTTAATTTTTTTAATAAATACGTTTTTTTGTCTCAAACATCATTGATTTCTGAATGTTTTTCTCACTTGAATGAAGATGAAGGCTGAGTTAATACTGATGAATATTAATGTTGGACATGGAATCACTTTATTTTCTGGGGCATTCTTCATTTTTTTGTTTTGTTTTGTTTTGTTTTTTTGTATTACCACCTCACCACCAGTTCATTCTGATTTAAGAAAAAATATGCACATGCATACATATGATATAGGTTTGGACCACTACTAGATCTATTTCTTGTTTTCACTGTTTGAAGTTTAGTACTGATGGAACAGCACTTATATTTGGGGGCTCCACGTGGCCCCCATTTCAGTATTAAGCTTCCAAGTTGCTATTGAGATGCATATCTTAAACCAATCAGTTACGTTGCTTACATTACAGAAAGCAGTTACATGCAGAGTAGGAGCCTTTTCATGGAACAAGAAGTTCAAAACAAGAATAACTGATGTAATTAAGTAATGTGTGCTCATTATTTATCTAATATCCAGCTGAGGGACCCGGCTGGAAACAGTGGGTGAATGTTCCATAAAGGTAAGTGATAAAAAGGCTTGATGCAATGCAGAATCATGTGAGAATTTCTTTGGAAATTCAGAAGTCACCGATGTGATTTTTTTTTTTTTATTACATTGTATGTTATCTAGCTTTACTCACCAACACCGTATCCATTTAGTCAGTGGTAGTACCATAATTCAGCAAAACTTGTGCTTTTTCTTCTACATCCTGTTGATTGTGGAAGTTGGAAGGGAAATATATTTAAATGATAAATGGAAAAAAGCTGAGGGAATTGAAGAAACAGTGATAAGTTAGAACATAGAATAACAGGATTGAAAGGAACATTATTGTCTTCTAGTAGTCCAAACCCCTTGCTCGAGCAAAAAACCTTATGCCATTCCAGACAAATGGTTGTCCAATGTCTTCTTCAAAAGCTCCAGTGATGAGGAAATTTCTCCTTAGTTCTAGGTTGGATCTGTAATGACCTTCTACCTATTACTTCTCGTAAGATGTTGTTACATTTTGCTTTACTTGTGAAAAGAGATAATGGGCACATGGCATAATGAAAGACCAATATCTTTAGTAGTATACCTCTTACATGCGGCAGAATGAATTGTTAATCCTCTTGGCATAGTAGAAAATATCCCCCTTCCTGCCCAGTGTATATAATACCTGATATAAGGGCCCACCCATCGCATTTATACATTAAAATAATTTCTGCTTTTAAAGGCGATGATTTCTCAAAATTTATATAACAGAAACAGTAACACAAACATTAATCCAACCAAACATGCAGATGCAAAACTCACTTGCACTTTTAAGACAAAATTGAAGGAATATATTTTTAAGGTAACTAATTTGTTTGATCTCCCCTCTCCAAAAAAAAAAAGACCCTTGCATTCTACACTCATTCCTCCATTTCTCAGCTTTCTAAAGAGTCTTCATAGGTCAAGGTAGTGTATAAACAGGGCTCTGATAGCCGGTTCCATTAGGTACCACACAGCTTGCATGAGTGAAATTATTAGCAGCCTGACTATGTTAATCAATTACTACTAATCCTGGAAAGGAAACCATCTGATCCTCCCCCCAAACTACACATGCAGAAAAGAGATCCTATATAATGAATGGAGCAAAACATGAAATGCTTTTGTATCTCTCCCTGTTCTAATTTTCCTTGGGCACTCAGACAACTATATTTCTCTGTGGTCAAAGCAATATAGGTAGTGCTTGACTTTGACTATTAGTCCAATGACTACTCAAAGTTATGATAGTGCCAAAAATGAATTATGACCCATCTTCACATAATCACTGCAGCATTCCCACACTTATGTGCTTGGCAATCAATGGTTGCTGCATCTTCAGGGTGACATGATCACCGTTTTTGTGAACTTCTCAGAGGTCTTCCAACAAGCAAAATTAATGGGGGAAGCCAGAGTCACTTAATGATTACACGATTCACTTAACAACCAGGACAAACAGATGATAAAAGCAGGTAGGATTCACTTAATGACCTCAAGCATTTAGCAATGGAAGTTCTGGTCCTAATTGTGGTCATATGGTGAGGACTACCTGTACAGCTATTTTATCCATGGTCATACATATTTCAAAATCAAAGTAAAACATGTTCTTCCGTGAATTGTGGCTTCTCTTGCAACCCCCACTAACATCTGATTAATAACTTGCAGGTTGAAGGAAGTTTACTGGTTCAGTGATTCTGTGTACAGAGTCAGTTGCCATGGCTGCTGTTGAGTAAGAATCTGGCACTGAAAAACAGATTAGCACTTTTTGACATGCTTATCCGAATGTGTTGACTTTAATTCCATTACAGTTAATAATGCTTGCATTCCATTTAATCAACTGGACAAGCAGGAAATAGAAATATAAACATAAACATAAACTAAAAAGGGGCAATGTAAAAAGTAGGGTTTTAAGAGGATACCTAGAACAAGTTCACATTGAGCCTTCGTGTACTATAAATGGGAAGACATTCCATAGCAGAGGTAGCATCATGAAAAATATGGCAATTTCACAACAAGAGTTGAAAGGTTTTTTTAATGTGATAACAATATATGATGGAAGTAAAGCATTTTTACAAGAAAATTGTTTGATGTCTCCCTTTGATTGTAAATGGATAAATTTGTAAGGAATACTTGGTTGGGGATAGTTGTGTTGTGTTGGGAAATATTTGGTTGGTTGGGGATTTGAGTATATGTGTACTTTTCTTTGCAAATTGATGTTGTTGACTAAGAACTCAAACGATTTGCAGCAAATGATGGATCTTATGATGGAATGAAGAATATGAATCTAAAATTAATACAACATATAAAAAAATAAGATGGTGTTCCTAAGTCTCCTTCCTATCTCCCTGCTTGGGGAAATGCCTATTCAAAGCCCTGGGAACGGACACTTCCCAGACTATCTGGTTTATACATTGTGGAAATAAAGGAAAATTCTTTGGTATTTTTGTGCAGAAACTATTTCAAAAATACTTCTGTCAGTGGAAGTAAGCTCAAGTCTGTGTTATGTTTTTCAGGAAAAAGAAACATGTACACACGAACTTTCTCTTTATGTGTGCATATACATTATTTATTAATACATGAATCAGATTTATTAGCCAATCAACTCAGAATGATTCTGAGAGGTCTACAAGTTAAAAACAACATTCAACATAATATAAGCCAAGACAAAGTGAAAACCTGACAGGTAAAACATTGTAACATTGATAATATCTCCCCTGTTCCCCATTCCTGGATGAATCAGGGGACCCAGAACCATTCCAGGTTCAGCATGAATATTTCTCTACTAATCTAGACTCTTGACAGCTGTCAGTTATTGAGACGTGGCTTCAACAGCATTACTTGGTCAGTTCAGGATTGAGATAAATAATTGAGTATCATCAGCTAAAATGGATAATCTTAAATAATGCTGCTAGTTGGCTACCTGCAGATACAAGAAAAGTGGAAAAATAACCACATTTTGCCCGTTTTATCATCACAATGTAATAATTAATGTAGGCTCTTAAAAAGTGTGTGGTGTTCAGCTGGAGCCATCTTTTCTTATCCTCCAATGGCACTCACATGTTTCTTCTGTCATTTCATCCCTGAGAGCTGTTCAGAAAACCAGGGATTGATGAATTGCCACACAAGGGCAGATTAGAGGCTTCACCTGCCAACCAGCAGCAGAGTCAAGGAAGTCAGGTAGGGATGTCACTGAGCATCAGAGAAACTATTGTCTATGGCAGGGGTCTTCAAACTTGGCCCTTTTATGACTTGTGGACTTTATGACTTGTGGACTTCAACACCCAGAATTCCTCATCCAGGTATAATTATCCCAAAGATGCTTTTTCATGAGGCAACTGGACTTTCTTGTTTTTCTTTGAAGACATTTCGCTTCTCATCCAGAGCTGAAGAAGCTTCTTGGATGAGAAGCGAAATGTCTTCAAAGATAAACAAGAAAGTCCAGTTGCCTCATGCAAAAGCATCTTTGAGACAGGGAAACTATTATACCAACAAGAAACTCAGCTGGTCCCTAGAGCCCAACTTCAACCACAGATTCTTTGGTGCAATGCATGTAAAAGTCATGAGGATTTTCCTGATGACCAGAGCTACCTCATCCCACTTCCCTGGCTTCCCAAATGCAGCCACTCAAAACTTAAGTGGAGAGATTTCTGAAAGGAAACACCATATATCTGGTTCCACCCAGTTCTCAGTCATACATAGCAGGGTGGCCACCTTTTCCAGAATAAGATTATAGATGAGGGCAGCATTATTACTATACAAACTGACTTGGCAGTTAATAACAGCAGTTTCCAGAGGTCAGGGCCACTGAAGATCTGGGGTTCTGGTCTCAAGACTGAACATTGGGGGTGAAAGATAAGAGTGCCTTTTCACCCTCTCTGCTTTGCCTGAGAGCAAACTGCAGATTCCCACCATATCTACCCCTGTATAAGCAAGATCTTACTGCTGCCATCTCATCCCCAGCCATCCCTCTTCCAGGAGAAAGGCACCATCAAATAACTAACTAGCTCATTTTCCCAACATTATGATATGATGAAATATGATACAATACAATACGATATGATACCATGATATCATAAATGATCGTTAGTTTCTGCCACACTTTTGAAAAAGTCAATCCATTGTTGGATCATTATCACTGTAGGTACTTTATCTGAGCTGCAAAAAAAAAGAGATGTCCATAGGAGACAACAAAAACCTGCACAACCTTTTGCTTCCATTTTTGTGACCATTTAGAAATTTGCAGCCCAGATTCTGTATTCCTACTCTTGCTATTGAGATTTGTCTGGTCATATAATCTTAGCTCTAGTTAGAGCCATTCTCTATTGGTAAATCGTTTACCTAACGAATGATTGATTGCTTCAATTCAGAACTGGGGCAAATTGAAAGAGCACAATGTCTGTAAAGAAGTTCCTGAAATGAAAACTGTTTTAAAGCTATCAATGGTTTTATAATAAAAAAGATCTTTTTATCATTTCTCTTTAGGCAGAAATTGAGAAGTTGGAACAGATGCCAACATCATTTGCTGTTTTCTGAGATTGGGATGAAGTTAGTGACACAGGTGATATCTATGGACAACAAATGTACTTTCAGTTCTTTGCAAAGCACAAGTGACATGCTTGTTCTAAAGATTTAATTTTTGTAATAGCTTAAATGCAAAGATTAAAAAAAGAAAAGCAATATGAAAAGAATTCTGAACACATTGGAGGGCTGATTCAGATTGCGGTGGCTGGTAATTGGCTGGAAATCTTGAATAAAAAAAGCCTCATTTATATGGTAATATTTATTCATGACCTCATCATTTGCAAGCAGATATGATAATTAGAAGGATTTAATTTCCAACAGTGAATAGGATTCTGATTCTGATCCAGATCACAAAGTAAATCGCATAAATATTGAACTCAACTAGAAAGAGGCTTTATTTTATCTTTCCTGATTAATTGTTCTAGTGTTGCACTGAAATAGAGAGCATTTTAACATATGAGTTGCTCATAATTGCATTTAATATTTAAAACATTAATATCGTCTGTGAGATAATTCCTGAAACCCTGAATCTGTTAACAATATATATGCTAAAGCTTCATTTGAACATGAAAGTGAATATGTTTTATGAACTTTCATCTTGATTAGGCCAATGAATGCTTGTTTTTTAACTGATTATCTTTTACTCTGATTGTTACTGTAGCCTCTTTCATCATTACAAAATTTAGAGTAGAAGTAGTCTAGGTAAACAGCATGTTTGGAAGTCTTATACTGGATCTGTTGACTTTGTTGGTTCTTAGGACTGAGAAGATTCTCGAATTTAGAAGTTGTCAAACTCTATTGGTTAATTAGCCCTTTAGGAACATTATTGAATCTCTAAATGTATCTTGATATTTTCTATTTGGGCAAACTTAATGACACAAGAACTTTCTGATTTTCATCCATTGAGAAGCAAACAATATTTTAAAATGAAAAGATTTATACCAATTCTTATCTGCAGTTATAACAAATATTGTGAAAACCAAACAATTTGCTGCGCAAAGACACAAAACTTTTAAATAATATTTATAATTATATTTATTTCAGACTTTCCAGCCTTATTTTTGTCTGCTAGTTTCCTTTTTTTAAAGCTGCACCACTAGTGCCTGAAGCAACATAACATTTTAAAGTATCGGCTTTCACTTAATGATAGAAACTGAGGGCTCTGAATAGATGTGATGCAGTTTAAAAGCCATTATTAAATACTTGCTTTGCCTTGTTCAATGGTTCTCTGCTTTAAATTAAATGAGAGGCATTGTTCCCATTTATGTTTCCAGGAAGTTGGAATCTGCACAATGATTGTAGTAACATTTTTATTTAGTTAATTATTGATTTATTTATATTTTGCCAACTTTTTAAAGTTCTGAAATAATAAAAATGCAAAACAGAATTTATCTATATGAAAGCACTATATGACAGTATAGCTATCCTCAGACCTTTAATTAAAAGCCTTAATAAAAAGAGATGAAGGAGGAGAATGAAATAAGTATTTTTTTTCAATGGATTGTTTATAGGTTGTTGCTTCACAATCTGGATTGTGACCTCCCCTTTCAATTTCTCTGTTTCCAGGCTTACTCAACTCTTTTCAGTTTGAAAAGCAGCTGCTCATTGGAATAGGAAAGATTTCACAGCACTGAACTGAAGGATGAAGAACAGTCTGTCCTCTATCCCAACAGGGATATCTCTGGAGTGCATACCTTGATATGCTACTTAGTGCTGTATCTGGTCTCTGAAACTGAAAATGTTATATATACTATTGCTACAACAATCTCTTTCTCTCTATGTGAAATGTTACACAAATACTAATAGCTTCTTCCATAGTTAAGATACTGGGGAGCAGGCATGTTTGGCTTTTGTGGAAACACATATAAAGCTGCTGTAGCTTGTTGGGCATTGTTCATGTATATTTGTGCCATGTGGACTAGATGTTTGTGGCCATAACTGGAGGGGGAATACACAGCTGAAGACCAGCAAGAGGAAGTATCTGAGAGACAAATCTATGGAACAAACTGGCCGGTGGAAAAGTCTGCTGCATTTCAAAATGTTAAATTAGCTAAATTCTCTCTTGCCTACTTTTTGAACACCCATATAGAAGACAAGGTTACCAGAGATTTGCTACTGTAATTAGTTAGGTAACAAGAGAACTTCAAAGCTAAATTTTCAAAAAAATTGAAAACATTAGAAGGAGTGGACAACACTGAATTAATTTTATCTAATACTTAGAAAGCCAGTCTAGATACTGGGAAAACTGGTTTCCAATTTTTGTTTTGTGGCTAAGCACTTCCCTCGAGGTTGTATTTTTCTCCTGCAAGAACAACATAGCTTAAAAAAAAAACCTTTAGTCAATAACAAAAAGTAGTCCTAACTACATATAAAAGCTAATTTGAGTTGTTATTGGTTTTGTATCATGCACTCCTGTTAACAAGAAACTCGAGAGCAAATAATACATTCTCTCCATACATTGTGCTGTGTTCCTGATATTATACAAAATTTCAGGGAAATTTTACAAAATTCTCTTTGGTAGAAAGAATATTGAAGACCCTCACAATACTTTATAATGTCTATTAATTTATAAAAGTTCGAAAGAAGGAGGTATATAGGCAGGACATGCTAGCTCAAAGTAGCAATGTTCTCCCAACTCCCCAATGATGCAGTTCCCTCAAATTAATAAGCAGGGTGTGTCCATTAGAAACCACAACCAGTTTCCCTAAAAATGTCTTACTTTGCCTACCCCGGAACTGCCTCTAATAAAATTTAACATGCC
This sequence comes from Protobothrops mucrosquamatus, assembly GCF_001527695.2. Lineage (NCBI taxonomy): Eukaryota > Metazoa > Chordata > Lepidosauria > Squamata > Viperidae > Protobothrops > Protobothrops mucrosquamatus. Next base: position 818,807 of record NW_015386474.1, read on the forward strand.
TAAATTGGTCCTTTTATGGCACTTTTATTTATAAGGCATCCTAATCTTTTATCCATCTAGACTCACTTTCACTTATTTAGTGTAATAGAAGAATTTGTCTGCAGTGCTCTGTTTTAGTAGTCTATAGTAAATAAACTATAGTAAATCATAGCTGGCACAAATAGAAAATATAATAATTAAATCAAATTAATTACAGTTATAATATAGCAAAGTGAGTAATATTAATTAATCTCAGGTTTGGCATTTAGCACAAAATCAATCCCAAATTTGAATTCAAAAGAACTGTTGCTGTGAAAATATTTTAATTTCTTAGGGGCAGTTCACAATCTGTAAAATACACAAGATTGTTATCCAGGTTAAAGGAATATATTTGGATCAATTCTAGGGAATTAGGCTATGTAAACTTATTTCCTTATTAAAATATTTGCCCTGTGCCAAATATGGATTGGCAAAAACTAGCGTTATTTACAGATGGTTTTAAGGTCATGACAAGTTTGATTTTATCTAAAGACATATTTAAATATCTAAAGATATTTAATTCACAATATTTTTAAGGGTTCAGATGCAATGGCATGTAGAAAAACTAAAAGGAAAAAACTAATTTAAAAATTAAAGCATTCTAGAGAAGAAATTTAGAGAAAGAATTACTCATAGCCTCTTGAAACATAGCTGTTCAAAATGGATATATCAGTTGCTTGAGAGCAGCTGAAATACCTTGGACCTGGGTTGAATTTTTTGGCAGTTTTCTGATACTGTGAAGAACAGACTGCTGAATTATATTTGACTGACCCACCAAAGCTTTCATTCACTAACTGTATATTTAACTTCCGGACCTAAAAAAATCAGAATCTGGAATGATTTTATTAAAAAAACATAATTGCAAGTTTGCATATTTTCTAGATTTTGAACTGGAAATCATATTTAAATAGGATCAATGCTCAATTGTTGTGATGATAGATCTAACTTAGAGTTCCATGTCAGATCTCTGTTCATGTACTGAAATAATTACACAATCATTGAGACATATCATTTGCAACAGCATTGTTGCTGTTGTTATAATATACTCAGTGCTTTGTAATGATGCTTACGTAAGTGGCCTCACTCTCTTTGTCCAGGCTCAGAAGCTAAGATGAATCATATCTACCACTTACCTACTAATACTTGTTAGTACTGTATAAAAGACCTCCATGGTGAATCAGGGATGTAGGCTAGATTGGGAGGTCAAAAAACATCTCAGAGGAAGACAATGGTAAACCTCTTACGTACAGATGCCAAGAAAATTGCAGGAAGAAAATTCACTGGGATTTACATTTAGCTCAAAGGAAACTTTTTGTAACAACACCATGTTATATATTATTGTATCAGCTTTAATTAATTAAAAATACATACATACATACATAAATGCTGATTGCATTATTCCTTTCTTTATGGAAAGGGAGTAAAAAAATAGTAAGTCCCAAAATGTAAAGCTATAAGATAGAAAAAGAAAACATAATTAAATCCAATTTATACCAACAATTCAAAATATCTCTCTCCATGCCTTCTATTCTTGCAAATCATTCTTACTCTGATCATGTCCACACCCTCTTTCATCATGTGCCTTTGATAGTTTTATTATATTTATATGCCACCTGAATCCCGGTGATTCTAGGCTGTTTATAAATTGTTCAATTGTTAAAACAAAAAAGCAACACAAAATAAAAAGATGAAAGATGGCAAAATGACAAAACAAAAATGAAACAAAGAAAGCAATCTAAAGGGGCTCCACTCTCAGAAAAAGGCTGGGCAAGGGGCCAGGTCTTTGGGACTCTTTCAAACACCAGAGGGGTGGGGGTCATTTGAATTTGGGGAGGAATTTCATTCCAGGTGGCGGGCATTGCTGGAGCCAGAGAGATGTAATTGTTTAATCAAGGGAACATAGAGCACATAACTCTGCAGTATCAAATTAGTCAGGCAAATACTGTGGGAGACAAAAGTCCCTCAAGTAACTTTACGGGGAACAGCCAGTACCTTAAATTGCACCCAGAAACAAAATGTCAACCAGTGCAGCTTGTGTAGTAGAAGTGTTACACGGATATTCTGAGGCATGCCCATCACTGCTTATGCCAATTGAAGCATTTGGATAGCCTTCAAGGGCAGTCCAGATACAGCACCTTGCAGTAGTCAAGCCATGAGATGATTACTTCTCTTTCTGTTTGAAGATCTCATCAAACCACCTTCATTCAGATCTAGTGTCTTCCTCTCATTCTCACAGAGATGTAACACACACACATGAACAGCCAGCTCATCCTTGGACAGTATAAAGAGCGGGCAACTCATTTGCTCACTGTTCACCTGTTCATTTCTCAATGAGGGCAAGGCAGTGATGACAATTATGCTAAATGAAGGAGCCTCTACTTTTGTCCCACCTTACAGGAAGGAAGGCAGCAAATCCCTTTGAATACACTCAACCTTCCTGCTGTTGCAAAGACAGGGCCAGGTGATGCTTGCCCCCCACCTCTGGCTGGCCACTAACTGTAGAGTGCTCTTGCAGGCTCCCCTTTCTGTCAGTTCAGCAAAGGGCACCTGGGTAGAGACAGAAGGAAGGAGAATGGGGCCTGCTCCCTTATCCTCATTAGCTCTGACAAGTGGACCCAGGAAGAAAGGTGCTACCTCTTTACTTGCCCTCCCCTCTCTCTTCCTTTGGGGGCTGTGAGGAAAGCACAGGTGAATGAGAAAATTCAGGGGCTGCTCCTTTAGTGCCCTCCCAGAGAAAGCCTGTGAGTAGGCACAAACAGCAAAGCAGGTTAGGGTCCCCCCTCTGCCCTGGGGCCAAGAAAGGAAAGCAAGTGGGGGTCATTGACTCAGCTCCTGCCTTCTCTTGGCCTGCCTTGGAGTAAAGAAAGAGGTGACTTCAGGATGAGATGGTAGCAAATCCCCCCTTTTTTCTTTCTCAACTCCAGCAGGGGATGAGATAAGAGATGGCCAGCTGCAACTTCTGTCTGGCTGCCTCTCCTTAGCCCGATTCATGGCTTTTCCTTCGAAGTAAAAGCGGTCAAGCGAAGTCCCCTAAGCCGGGGCAGAGAGAGACCCCCCACAGATTGGGTATCTCTTCCGGGGCTCTTGTTTTCGACGGGGACTGAAAGACGGCGCTGTGCCTTTAAGAGCGCCCGTGGCAAGGTTGTTACTACCACTGGAGGCTGGGAAGGTGCTGCCGTCGGGGAGAGGCGCTCGCGTCCTTGTGCCCGTTCGGGCGAAACGGGGGCAGGGCAGGGCCGCGTTCCCGATCGCAAATCAGGAAGAGCCGGGCGAGGAGGCGCGGGATCTGGGATCCTCTCCTCTTTGTGGCTCCGAGAAGCAACATGGCGTTTCCCCGGAGCGCTCGGGCTCCTGCTCTGGGCAGGGTGGGCGACTGTTCTCCTCCCAACGGAGTGGCGCCCTAAAAAAAAAAAGAAAGAAAAAAGAAAAAAGCGCGAAGCCGTTCCAGAGATGTGAATGCGAGCTCCGGCCGAGAAAGCGGCTTCCAAAAGCTCCGCTCTTCCGTCGAGCCCAGCAAGTGGATTTTGCTCGGGGAATCCGGATCCGGACCACCTGTTACTCCGAGCGCAGCCCCGAGCCTCTGGCAGCCAGCGAAGCTCTTTCTCCCGAAACGGCGCCGCTCCCCTTGGCAGTTCGCTCTCGGAGAAAATGGAGCGCGACGGACTTTCCAGCGCGGATCAGAAGCTGATCCGGGAGAGCTGGCAGAAAGTGGGCACCAGCCCCCTGGAGCACGGCACCGTCCTGTTCACCAGGTAGGGCAAGATAGGTCGCCAGGCCGGAGAGCGCACGCGAATGCTCTTGAACGCCCCCGAGCGAGAGGGGAGGGATCCGTGGTCGCCGGGAGAGAAGCGTCAGGTTTGAGACTGGGCATTTTTAAACATCGGAAGTAATGCATCATCCTCAGCAAACTTAATTTCAAAGCTCCCTCCGCCAGAAACGTACCCTCGTGGATTGCCCAGCCTCTGCTTTGGGATTAATCCTACTTGTGCCTTGCTTAGCCTACCCTTCCCATTTCCCTTCTCTAATGTAACCCCTCCCTCCTTCGCCTCTTAATGCCTTCCCAAGGCGTCTGTTCCCTGTTCGGTGCCCTCCAGATGTGCTGGATTACAGCTCCCATCATCATCATCGCTTGCTCTAATAAATGGCTGTGCTGCATAGGTGGGCTGGAGAGGATGAGAATCGAAAGGTGGTGTTCTGAATAAAGGCTGTTTTGGAGCACCACATGGGGGGTGGGGGGGCTTTGATTGCTGGACAAAGGTTAGACACCAGGCTGCTCTTCTCATCTCTTAAGCTAGCTGGGAACAGGCTCCCTTTTCTGCTTTCCCCATTTCGATTCTTGAATGCCTAATGTCCTCATTCGAAAAACTCTCTATTGCTCTATGTGGGAAGCTAGCAAAACAAAAAAAGTCTGGAAAAAACAGAAACTGTGTTCACATCTTCCATGCATTTGTGCGTTTGCTCCACCGTTTGATTTTAGAGCAGGATGCACAGTGGAGAACTCTGCCTGGTTAAATTCATATAAATGACAGCGAATCTTCAAGAGTATGGGGTAAGAGAAAGAAGGTAGCTGGTTTAAACAACTTTAAAGCTTTAGGACAGAAGAGATTCCATTTCCGTGCTGTGTTCTTAAACTGAGGCACGTACAAACACAAGATGTAGGGAGTCACCAATTTGGACAGGTTTAAAAATAATAAAGGGGAACATTTGTATATTCTGTATATTGAATATTTGTAGCTCAGGGTTGACACGAGGGGTCCTTGGTGCTATCACTGATGATGTTACCTAGTTTGGGTAATGAAATGTCTGCAAGAAAACAAGCAAGCTCAGAGAGCACCACGGACCCTTCCCTAGATGGGCCTTCGGGCTCATCCAGCAGAGTATTTCTTTTATTTTGCTATGTTGATTGAAGAGATTCTAATACTATAATCCTTGCATCTTTTGTAAAGAATAATACTTTTGTTTTGGGACCGATTAAGTGCAATAACTAATACCATTTTAATCCCTCCTTTTTCCTTGAGTAATAGCCTTACCAGAGACCTAAAAAGTAATGGAACCCAGATATTTGGAAAAGGGGTTCGTCTCTAACAAGAAGATTCAGGGGTAAATTTACCCTCTGCCATGGAAGCTAATTCTGTGACTTTAAGCCAGTCGCTATCCAGCCTACCTCACAGGATTGTTGTTGTTGTGGAATAATAAAAAATGGAGTGATAGTTGTACCACTCTTGCTCCTAGAGGAAAGGCAGGAAATAAATTAACAAGTGAAAATATCAGTTTTAGATTTTCTTTTTTGTGGACCAATATAAAGTTGTTTTTTTAAAAAAAAAACCATGGGTTTTGTTTATGAAAACCCATGGGCACCTGTATGTGTGTGTGTACAAAAGATTGCAAAGTTTCTCTATTGATTATTAAATGGATCATTAGTGGCATAGAGATCCCTGGAACGTTCCCTAAAAAGAATAGAAGCTTCAGAATACAACATTCCCTACCACTGAAAAATGTGAAACTCACACCCACTACAGGGTTATCATGTCCAAAACATGCCTTTAATAAGCAGGCAGAAGAGAAAGAACTGCTGAAATGTGAAATCCATGTGAAGGTGAAGAAGCAGCTCTGTAACTGTGGGAACATTTGCACTGGGGACTAAATTTGAGAAATTTGATACATTCATGAGGCATTGCACAATGTCAAATCCTAAGGATATTTTTTTAAAAAAAATTAGCATATAAAATGCAACATACTAATAAACAAGCCAGGAAGTCTTTTTGTAAATCAATCTTCTTCCTGAAATTCTTATTGCATTTTGCAATGCTGGGAGGGGCACTGTTGCCAGAACAGATAACTACGGTATCTATAGTCAAAATAACCAACTTAATCACAAGAAATAGGATGCTTCTGGACTTTGGAAACCAGTTCTGAAAGCAATTTCCTGGCCTTGCTCATAGAAATGCATTCAAATCCAAAGATTTGCAATATACGTTTTTAGATGGCAGTCACATGATTGTCATGTATAGAATTGTTATCAACTATTTAAGCCCTTCCGTGTTTTTGAATCCTGGGGGGGGAATCTAATGGTGATTGTGCAAACAGCAGTACAACATATTTTGATAGTATTAGGAATCTTGGAAGTATTCACTGAATCTCATTATTATAAGAAAAATATATGTGAAGCAAGGATTTAAAATTCTACAATTTATAGGGTTAGATACTTAATTTTTGATAGGAAATCTGTTTTGGCTGAGTAGGTTCTACAGAAGAACTGGCAATGTCCAGCTTGATTTTAAATAACTATCACTCCTAGCATAATTCACTGTAGTGAACTTTTATTGTCAATTTTCCTTAGGACATATAAATAGTATGAGACATTAGTTCAGTTTTGTTATTTTATTTATTTATATATTTATTATGAATTTTCTAATCTACTGTGGAAACATTGGAAAAATAAAATATGTATTTATTTAGCTAACTGGTCCTTAAAACCTAGCATAGGATAAAAACAGCAAAGAGTCTTAAAGAAACTTTTAATTAATTTTTTGTTTATATTTTTTGTTATATCAAGGAAGTGATTATAATAAATTAACCTCTCAGAGAAAATCAAGTGCCTTTTTAGATCAAAATATTGGATGGAAATGTTTTCATGTTTTGTGTCATAGCTCAATATTAGGATCTTTAAATGATATGCTTTTTTTGCTTTTGTGTGACCTGTTTTTAAATCCTTTTGTTTTCTTTGTTTTCACATTTAATTATTATTGCTGTTACTTTTTAAAAAAAAAACACAGTAAAATATATCAGGAACTAACCAAAAGAACTGCATCAAAAGGCGATCTATATAAAAAGGAATCAATTATTCCCAAGGCATGGTGTGTGTGTGTGTGGGGGGGGGTGTTGCTTCAATATTGTGTTTCTGTATGTGTGTGCATTACCCAAACCAGAATTTGATTTCTTCTAATCTAAAAATGGGCAAAATGTGTGCACATTTCCTGTAAATTGTACTGAGAATATATAGATGAATTATGAAGTATCTAAAAGAATGAAACTAGCTACTTATTAGTGATATAAAAGCTGATGGAAATTATTTAAAATGATAAATTATTTAAAAATGTGATCAATTTAAACTACACTGAGAATATATTGTAAAGCTTGAAATATTCCAAATAATTAAGCTACTCCAATTACTAGTGCTGTAAGAGCTGATGGAGACAGCTATGAAAAGTACAAGTGAATTCTTTCACACCTGAACATCATAAAGCTGTTAAAAAGTTTCCTTTAAAGGGCAGAATTGGAGTTGCCTTGATACACACTCTATAGAGAGTACATTATATAGTTGATCTTATAGTTCTTAAATCTTTAATTTGCAAATATCATTAAAGGTGACAATGCAATGCAGTGATTATGAAATTATATATCTTGGAGATTGAAAACCAATATTTGCATTCCAAGGTAGTTATTTTCTAATTTAAAAAACTCCTTACAAAAAAACCTCAATCTGGAAAATAAATACATTAAACCAATTTCTATTAACTCCTGGCATCTTGATCCCTAAAGCAGCTTAGCAGATTGTAGCACGTTTTTCTTCTCTATCATGATTTGTTATGTTTCACATTTCTACCATCTGAATGGTTAGAATTTGGTTTTGTTCATCAGCACTGTAAGGAAATTCTTTAAAGGGTGAATTTTGTCTGCTTCCTAGCCAACATTTTTAATTGTCCATACATCTGGGATAATGGAAATATATTTTTCCACTTAATGTTTCAAATGTGCATCAAATGTATATAATCAGCCCACACATCTTGGAAACCATGGGCAATAACCATGGATATCAGAATATATAGCACAGTTACACATGGGTTTCATTATTTTTTGATGAAAGCATTTTTCTAGCAGGCAATTACAATATATAAAATTAAGTGACTGTGGGAAGAATCTAGAGAAGTAAATATTTTGGGGAATATTAAAAAGGCAGAATATATTTCCCCAAAGGAATAATGGAGAAGATATTTTTAAAGGCAGAAACTTCTCCCCCAAAAGCAGAAGCCAGCTTTTAGAAATGCAGATGTAATAATCCATTCAGGAAGGTTGAAGCCTTCCAGCTAGAAGCTGAAGAGATTAGGAAGACAAAGACCTTTAAAATCTACATACCCCACCCAAGCTCTAAAACATAATAGGATTAACCCACCAATGCCAAAGGAGCACACTCAGACTCAGCTCAAAGTACATGACACAGGAAATACAAAGCCTTAGGCAGGAACAGGAAACAACCTCAAGAGCCCTAGAAGGTATAAAAACCCACTACTCCCTGCTACATGTGGTCAGCTTTTCCCAGAGCCATCTTTCTGTCTGGCTCCCCTCTTCAATAAACTACAACCTTCTTTCTAAGGCAGTCTCCATGTTGTTTATTCCCAGCTTGGACTGAACCATGATGAAGAGTTTCTTTCAACACAACTTTTTCAGTTTCTGATTTTTGCTAGAAACTTCTGTTGTCTTAAATATTGATAAAAGTATATGTCCTTTTCTATAATTTATGGAAAAGAATTGAAAGACAAAAACATTTTATAATAATAAGGATACAGAAATCCAGGATTAATATAAATTGATTGGGTCATATAGAAAAGCCATTTTATTTCTCTCAGATGCTCCAGGATTTAGTTTAAGTTAGGCTTTAGAAGAGGAACTTTTTAAAAAAATTCCCAGAGTTTTCATGGAGCATATAAAATATCAAAATGCTCTTGATCATATTCAGAATATCTCTTTTGTAGTACTAAATATTACAACTAACTCATAGAAAGCTTAGGTGTTAAGGCATTTGGGGCAGAGAACAGAGAATGTTAAACAATATTTTATGTTTTAAATGATAACAACATATGCTTTTGAGTAAGCACCATAAAAACCAACTTTATAGACGATGAAATTCAACATCAACAGCCAGCAAGAGAAAGATGCATGGAATATGTTTCTATAGCCTCTACTTTGCAGTTTGGATTTTTCTTCCTACCAAATGTGGCTTCGATAATTTAAGGGAGCAGTCCCAAGCCCCTCCACATTTGCATAGTGCTGCAAAACATATTGGAGATGTTTCTAATTGTTTGTGACATGTCAATCACCCGAACTGATGCCAGGCCTGACCCTTGGGGGCAAGCACAATTAATTCCAGAATCAGTTCTCCAGCAGAGGAAATGGTGCATACAAGAGAGCAGCTGAACAACCCCTGTCACATTTTGTAACCTGAAGGCTAAGAAGTAGAAAACAGGAAGAAGCAAGTGGGATGTGACCTTTGGAAATTTAAAACAGTTGAGGTTGATTTCAACATTCAGTACGACGATTTTAAATGAGCAGAAGTGGTTTATTGACTTTGATTTAATCTATTGTCCTTTAATAAATATGTTAACTCATCTTTCAGTGTGGTAAAAACAAAAAGGGATTGTGGAATGGACTAAGGGCATTGCATCAAGAGGGATAAATATGTCTCAAAACATAAATCAAGTTAAGGGTAAATAAGTATAAAGAGATACATGTTAACTCCTAAGATCTAAATTTCATTTCTACATCAAACTAACCTGAACTGACACTGAATGCTCAAAAAAGGATCTTGGGAGTCTTCAGGCCTTCTAGATGCAGCTGAATGACAATTCCAGCTTCCATAATGAGTGATAATAGATATCGAAATACTGAAAGTAAGATTATAATATGATCTAGAGCACAGGAAGAAACTTTTTTTGTGGCCGAGCTTATGGTTTGTAAACACCATGGTGTGATCTGTGGGCCTGGGCTCAAATTTTCAGTTTTGGGGATATCAAAGATATTAAGGGGTCAGCTGAATGCTTTAAGCCTCTTAAAAAAAAACGCAGACCAGGAAAGATCAGACCAATTTGGGATGTGAGTAATTTTTAAAGCGTAAAGTGGGAGCTTTAAAATTTAAAACACCTTTAAATTACCAAAATCCTCTGGAAAAATTGTTCCCACCCACTGCGTGAGTCCAATAAGGCCACAGAAGAGGACTGTGAATTACAAGTTGACCACCTGATTTAACAGAATAACAGAGTTGGAAGAGACCTTGGAAGCCTTCTAGTCCAATCCCTTGCTCAAGCAGAAGACTCTATACTATTTCAGACAAGTGGTTGTCCAATCTCATCTTAAAAACCTCCAAACATAGGGCACCCACAAGTTCCAAAGGCCACTTCTGAAGGCCACAACATAGATCAAAGAGGCCATCTATATTAAAACTGAAGAACCCTCTCTCAATTGAAGAACCCTCTCTCTTGTCTACAACACAATCTTTCAGCAGTTCCAAGAAAAGTTCCACATCCATTTGCACTCTGATCCAGGTGACTCTGAGGATACAGATAAACCCCAAGTGGCCTCAATGACTCTCAGAGAGCTAACACTGACCCTCAGAGCAGAGTGCTAATGACGAGTTGACTGTAAAGAATATAAATATTTCCATTCCCCACCATTCAGTCAGAACTTCTTGGATAAGAAGTGATACATACTCAAAGAAAAAACCAAGAAGTCCAGTTGCCTTTTGGAAAAGCACCTTTGGGATATTTTCTTGCCTATTTTGACTTGCATTCCTAATTTGCATTTTATGGTATTTTTGATAGGCTGAACTATTTTTTTTCCTTTTGTGTAAAGACAGATGCAAAAAATGAGTTAATCAGTTCTGCTTTAAAATCCTGCTACTTGTCACCTTCTTGTCATTTTTTCCCATTAGTGATTTCCAGTTTAACATATTAGTACCTTGAAGAGACAATGAGAGCCAGTTTCATATAGTGGTTAAGGCACCAAGCTAAAACTGGGAGACTGTATGTTCTAGTCTTTCCGTAGGCTTAAAGCCAAATGGTTGACCTTGGTCTACTCCCTCTCTCTCAACCCTAGAAAGGAGGCAACGGCACTTCTGAAATCTTGCCAAGACAACTGCAGGAACTGTTCCAGGTAGTCGCCAAGAGTCAACACTGACCCCCTCCCCAATTAAGATGAATGGAATAAGATTGACAGAAAAATTATTGGCATGGGCTGAAGTAATGGAACAAAGACAGTTCCATAGGTAATACAGCCTATGCCTTGTAGGGCTTTAAAAGCCATAACCAAAATCTTGAATTGGAGCCAGAAGTAAGCTGGTATCCAGTGCAGCGCACGAAGCAAAGATGTTACAGTTCTTTGTGCCAGTTTATTTGACTTTGTGCCAATATATTTGACTATGTGTATATAATTGTACACTGATCTTGTAGTTTCTTATGCACCCTCAATAACTAGGAGGGATGCCTGCTATGTAAACAGGAAGAATGTTCTTGGGAGATTAGTTATTTTATCTATTTAGAGGCTCAATAACTACAGAGGGAGACAGGATTAAAAGGCCACTGTGAATGACATGCATATGTAAAATCCAACCTGACAATAAAAAGCTAATAAGAATCTGTGGCTATTGCATAGAATGAAAAAGGAAACATTATCCTCCACACATTTTGAAGATGATCCTTAAATTGCTCTTTTGGGTACTGTTGCAGATATTGAGCATTTCAGGATCATTTTGGAAGTAGGGATGCAGGGTTTCATCCAATGTCATTAATAGATTTCTTCTTGCATATTTCTTCATATTCCTCTCCCCAATATAGGAGCTACTTGCATCATCTCCATGGCCTATTCCAGGGTATTTTTTTAACATCCACATTGACTTTGGAGTGTACAGATGAGATGTGCAGAGGGATTAAATGGTTGAGGGAGTAGAAGTTATGGGGATTTGGGGGGAGCATGACCATGACATATTTGAATTCACCATAATGCAACCACAGGTAACTGAACAATGTCAGACTAGTGCTTTAGACTTTAAGAAAGCTGACTTCAGTAAGCTAAGAGAGAGAGACTAGAAGGATTCCATGAATAGATATTCTAAAAGGAAAAATAGTTTAAGACATTTGGGAAACCTTGAAAAATGAGATAATGAAGGCCCAAGCAAAAACAATACCATGGAGAAAGAAAAACAAAAGACATCATACAAGACCAGCATAGTTGCATAAAGAGCTCTCTGACAAATTGAGGGACAAAAAAGTGAAATATACTAAAAAATGGAAGAAGGCACACTTAACTAATGTAAAATACCAAGAAGCAGCCCAAATCTGCAAGAAGGGAGTCAGGAAAGCCAAGGCCCAGAGTGAACCAAAACTAGCTGCCAATGCCAAAAATAATAAGAAAAGTTTCCTTCAGTATGTAAGGAACAAGAAGAAAGTCAAGGAAAAGATAGGCCCACTAATGGGAAGGGATGGCAAGAAAGTGACAGGCAAACAGGGAGAAAGCAGATCCCATATCAATATGAGATAGACAGTACCACCACTAGATGGATTCACAAACTGTCTAACTGAACTCAGTGAGTAGTCGTCAGTGGAACTACATCTAAACAGAGGGAGGTATGCAGTGAAATACCTCAAAGTTCTGTCTTAGGCCCAGTACTCTTCGACATCTTCATAAATGGGGATAGAAGGGGAACTCATCAAACTTGCAGACGACACAAAACTGGGAGAATAGTTGATGCTTTGGAAGATATGTTCAAGATCCAGAAGGATCTTGACAGACTTGAGCACTGGGCCCTACCCAACAAGGTGCAGTTCAGTGGTGAGAAAATGAAGATCCTGCACTTAGGCAGGAAAAACCAAATGCATAGGTATAAAATTGGCGGTACCTGACTGAACATTGAACAGTGGTAATTGTGAGAGGGATCTATCTAGGTATCTTAGTAGACCACCACTTAAATATGAGCCAGCAGTGTGCTGTAGCTGCCAAAACTCCAATGCAGTCCTAGACTGCATCAACACAAGGATAGTGTCAAGACAATGAGAAGTGATAATGTGGTTTTACACCATGCTGGTGAGACCATACTTGAAATACTACATCCAGTTATGGTCATCATAATATAGAAAAGATGTTGAGACCCTGGAAAGTGTGCAGAGAAAAGCAACAAAGATGATAAAGGGTCATTCATTTAATGAACGGTTGAGGGACCTATGTATGCCTAGCCTATTGAAGAGAAGCTTCAGGGGGAACATGATAACTGGCTTCCAGTGCTTGAGGGGCTGTTATAAAGAAGAAGCGACTGACTTATTCTTTAGAGCACCAAAAGGCAGGGCAAAAAGTAAAGGGATCTCGTCAAAGAGAGAAATAAGAAGAAATGTTCTGACAGTGAGAATAATTAATCAATGGTATAGCTTGCCTCCTGGGTTGTGGATGCTCCATCACTGGGGTTTTCGAAAATAGGCTGGACAACCATTTGGCTGGAATGGTATAAGACTTTTGCCTTGAGCAGAGCATTGGACTAGAAGACCTCTGAGATTCCCTTCTAACCCTACAATGGAAGAATCCATTTCCATTTGGGGGAGAGAGAGAATTAAATACAGCTCTCTGACAAAATGAACCATAGCTAGGTAAAGCATGAATGATATTAATAACTTGTGATAATAAGAATCTTTTAAGAAAGGAAGTTTACAGTGGCTTTCAGTGAAATAAATTCAGGGAACAAAATTATGTTTGAACATTTTTGTGTGGAAGGAGACTTAGTGTTAGCTATCTTCCAGTATTTTTGCTAAATGTTATAATTTCTGGGGATTTTTGCCTCTACTGTAGATCTTTATCATTTGATGATATGATATAATCTTTCTGTATGAAATATATATTTATATTTAACATCTTTTTCCTGATATGCTCAGGCAAGTCTTGAACAGATAATAAGGGAGGTGTTCTACATTAGGAATTCATTGCCTTATCTATTTTCTAAATACTGTATATTGTTTGCATATATTGTTTTAAACTTTGTTGTAGATTCACTTATGTGTGAGATGGGCAACTATATAAATATTGCTAAATAAATAAATAGCAGACAGGAGGCAGGACGAGGGTAGGGAAGAATGCAATTGGTGCACTGTCTTCTTCAAGTCTGTTGACTTGAGGAAGGAGAAAGTAAAGTAAAGTCATTCTACCTTAGCATAAAAGAAATGTATTGCCCAAAAATCCAGCCCAGCTTGACATACTTTCAGGGAATGAAGACCATTGCGAAGTCACAGATTATACTGAAAGTTGAAGAGGAAGCTAGTGGGGCATGAAGAGAGATGAGCCACAGGACCCTGTTCTTATTTCCTTTTGAGGTTGAATTTCTGGTTTTCTTGTCTTTTGTGTGAATGAATTTATTTCCCAGAAGAAGTCCATGGATAGCCCATGAGATGGAAGAGAGCAATTGTTGAGCTGATACTGCAGTCTTAACATCTTATTTGCATGGAAACCAAATAATTAACGGGTGGATGTCCTTTATATTTCAGGCTTTTTGATTTGGATCCAGATCTGCTGCCCCTTTTCAAGTACAATTGCAAGAAGTTCTCCACTCCTCAAGAATGCCTCTCATCACCTGAGTTCCTGGAGCACATTAGAAAGGTGAGGCTTTATAAAATAAATTACCCCAACTGGTAAAGTTTATGTTAGCAGGTATACAGCTAGTATAAAGGTGGATCAGATAAATGTAATGGTTATTTATAGTGGATCAGCATAAATTTGTAACTCCAAACTGTAAAACCCGTGTATTCTTGTCAACTATTTAGCTTCTCATTTTCTTGAAAAAATATGGAGATTTTAAACATGTGATAAATAAATATTTCAATGTAAAACTTTTTATCATGCCCATGGTGGCTTTATGAAGATATTTCATCTAATCCATTGTTAACTATAAAAACTTATTGAAGTTATTTATTTCAATAATTTATATGGCTGCCCATATTACAGCATTACACCCAAAAGGCATGGCCTGTGATGTGCAAGATAAACAATATACAGTATCCCATTCATAAAATCACATCTACAGCAGAGCTTGCCTAACTTCCTAAGTCTGGGGCAACAATCATATCTTCAGAGTATTATGAAAGTCTAACAGAATTAGGGCCACCCAGATGTTCAGGAGATGCTGTTCCACAAGACAGGTCTGTCAGACAGAATATGCGACTCCTGGGTTAAACAAGATAACATTGATTTGGAAGGGACCAGAGGATGCCCACCCTGCTAGAAAAAGGCAGTAACTTGGCCCTATGCCATGCATAGCTTTATAGATGAGTTGCATCTGAAAGTCTGATGAGAGTTAGGACAATTTCTGGAGCAGTCATGTAACATGGAGGCATTACTTGATTGGTTTAGGGTGGAGATGTATAACTGGTATCACAAGCATACTGATGATGTACTTTATGATATATATCTTATGATGACAGATGACCTTGCCTAGTGGCTTTATATAGATGTTAAAGAGGAGTAGCATGAAGGTGCAGTCCAAAGGCAACCCATAAAGAGCAGCCTCAGGCTCAATTTTTTCTCTCTCCAACACCAACTGGAATTGGCCTCAAAGAAAGGAGGATAATTGCCGTTATGCAGTGCCTCCTACTCCCATTCCCTTGAGCCAGAAGGATACCATGATGGAAGATCAGTCTCCATGTGTTCGCGTCTTTCCTTCCCATTTCTCAGAGAGTTAAGCACCTGGAGCCTTTCCTCTTCGCTCAACTGCATAGGTGGACAGATTCTACTTAGAAAATATGGTCCTGAAAGGAACTATTACCACTGCAACCATTTTGGCCTTTTCTTTTTGAAACTGCCTACAAGGTGCTCTAATCAAGGTATTTTCTTATGAATACATAGGAAAAATGCTTCTCTTTTTTGTTTACTTTTTCTTCTGAGAAAGAAAAAACACTCAAGAAGAATGGCAAGAAGGTAAAACCAAAATTAATTAATTTGATAGCTTCTCTCTGTGAGATAACTTATGGCTATCCATGCCAAGTGAGTCAGAATTGCTTGTATAATATGCGTGGATAACTTAAATATGAACCAGCAGTGTGCTATAGTTGCCAAAAAAGCCAGTGCAGTCCTAGCCTGCATTAACAGAGGGATAGAATCAAGATCATGTGAAGTGTTAATATCACTTTATAATCTTGGTAAGGCCACACTTGGAATACTGAATCCAGTTTTGGTCGCCATTATATAAAAAGATTTTGAGGCTCTAGAAAGAATGCAGAGAAGAGCAACAAAGATGATTAGGGAACTGGAGGCTAAACATATGAAGAATGGCGGCAGGAATTGGGTATATCTAGTTTAATGAAAAGAAGGACTAGGGGTGACATGGTAGCAGTGTTTCAATTTCTAAAGGGCTGCCACAAAGAAGAGGGGGGTCCACCTATTCTTCAAAGTACCTGAAGGCAGGACAAGAAGCAATGGATGGAAACTAATCAAGGAGAGAAACAACCTAGAACTAAGGAGAAATTTCCTGATAGAACAATTAATCAGTGGAATGGCTTTCCTTCAGACGTTTTGGGTCCTCCAACACTGTAGATTTATAAGAAGAGACTGGACATTAGTCTGGAATGCTATAGGGTTTCCTGATTGAGCAGGGTTTCGGATGAAGAGACCTCCAAATCCTTTCCAACTCTGTTTTTCTGTTGTTATTCTGTTAAGACACCACCAGTGTGGTTGTTTGAACATGAACAGACAAAGGGAAATAGGGGTATTTGTATGTTTTGTTAACAGCCTAGTGATCTGTATGTATTTTTAATTATTCCAATATAAAAACGTTTTCTACATATACAGTAGACTTGGTAATAATCTTTTGGCTAAGCCACCATCTTGCATGTTATCTGGAACTCCTAGTTTGTGAACCCTGAAGAGGTGGGCAAGGATAGGTGTCTAGATTGTTTTCTGTCACATGTAGTTTGGACTGCTGCTTATCCTGGCTGTTGTGAAGAACGGGCAGAGAAGTGACTATCAATTAGTGTTCTGCTGTATTTTGGTCATTAAATTCATGATTTGAATATTGTTTTTTAACTCAAGCCATGGATGTTTTAGGTTTTTTTTCTTACATAACGTGTAACCCATTAAGAGTTGTGAAATGGTGGCAGGATATAAATTCAACAAATACTATAATAAATAAATCATTGAAGGAAGAAGGAAACATCATTAGGCAGATACAGATTTCTTTCAAATATGCTTTTGTTCCTGTTGTGGTGGTCCTTGCACTATGGTGAATAATAGCAGAAACCTTTGTTTGTAATGTTTGCAGAAGGCTTTCAGAAAAAGACAGAGTTATCCAAAATAGAATTCCAGATTTCTGCTTTTTTATTGTATTATCTTTTCTCTTTGGTAGGTAATGCTGGTAATTGATGCAGCTGTAACTCATTTGGAGAATTTGCATTGCCTGGAGGATTACCTTGCTAATCTTGGCAGGAAACATCAAGCAGTTGGTGTCAAGATTGAGTCCTTTGAGGTAAGCACTTACAACAGGTTTGCTGTGCCTTGCTTTTTGCCGCAGCAAACTCGCTGCAGGACAACTTGACATGGCCTACTTGCTGCCGGACAATTTTCTGAAGACAACTCCACGCGGGATAACTCAATGCAATAAATGTTATCCACTATTGTTTCTTTGGCATTATTTCCATTGACAAAAATGGAAACAATGTCGAAGAAACAGTGGCAGGTAACATTTATTGTGTTGAGTTAACCCGCGTAGAATTTTCCATGGCAAGTTGTCCCATGGTGAGTTGGCCGTGGCGAAATGGCCATGGCAAGTTGGCTGTAGTGAGATGGCCGTGGCAAGTTGACTGTAGCAACATGGCCATGGCAAGTTGGCTGTAGCCAACTCATTGTCCCATTCTGCATTACAGGTACTGGTACTCCTCACTCAGTTACCATTCAATGAGCATTCAATGTTTGAAGTTATGGCAGCATTGAACAAATAGTAGTTACAACCAATCCTCAAAGTTACGGCCTGCTGCAGCATCCATGGAGTTATGTCGTCAACTTTCAGGTTCTTGGCAGCCCATCCACGTTTACAACTGCAACATGCACTTCAGTTCCCCCTACTCACCATCCTGGCCATCCTGCATTCTGTCATCTACCTCTGCCACCCCATGTCAACCTCAGCTGACCTTTGCCACCTCTTCCTCCTGCTGCCAATGAGTGGCTTATACAACAGCAATATACAACAATTAGAACATTAAAATATTAAAAACATTAAAAATTAAAAGATTAAAAATTAACAAAAAACTAGCTAAGAAAAGAAACAATACATAAATGGGGTATAGGTGGGATTTTCTATTCATAAGTTATAGCTAATGGATAAAATCTGAGGATGTGTCTTTGATGTCATATTTGGAGATAAAGAGTGGATTTGCTTTTCAATGATTCTTATGTTTGTAGTTGCAGTTTAGTAAATAAATCTCTGTTTAGATGCTAAAAGCTTTCAAGTTGTACAGGGCAGTGGAGTAACCATCGTAATGCAGTTCCCCCCTTTCAAAATACAATCATGGATGCAGTTGGCAACAAAAAACAGTTTATTTGTATGAATATAGTTAACGAAATTGTCTTTTATATTTAGAGACTGGGCATTACTTTTTCAGTGATGGATAGCAACAACAACAAAAAATCAAATTAGTAGCAGGTGGAGGGAATGTGACATTCCTTTCTAAGTACAGTGTTCTTGTGGTAGACCATCATCTCTTTCCAATATTAATAAATTATACTTGTCTTGAGATGTCTGCTAACTCTGTAATCTTCCTTGTGATTTGCAGGCTGTAGGGGACTCCTTGCTCTATATGCTGGAGAAATGCCATGGTCCTGCCTTCAAGCTGAATGTGCGTGAAGCCTGGACAAAGCTCTATAGCACTGTGGTGAAAGCCATGAGCTGTGGCTGGGATGTTCGCAGAAAGGCGGAATAATGTCTGATCGAGATGTTTGGAGCGCTTTGCTGGTCTGTGTCAGAAACAGCTCTGATGAAAGAGCATGTTCACTTTTCCAGCTTGATGTGTATTTCAGAGCAGACAGCTTTCTTTCTGTCTCTTGCTTATTTTTGCATTCCCTGTCTCTGTGTGACAGTGTGCTCTAGAATTCAACATAGCAGGTCCATGTGTGGTGGCATGTAAAACATTTCAGTCCAAACTGTTTTAAGTACCCAATTCTGTGAAGCTCCTCCCCACAAGTGTAAAATAGGCTACTTTGAGTAATTTGGAACTGATCTGAGCTCTAAACAGGTCTTTTGACCTTAAAATATTTTCAGAATTCTCAAAACTGCCAGTTTTGCATTAAAAAAAACAACAGACTAACATTCAAATTGGGGAGTTTTGTGAAGATGAACTGATTCAAAATGAAATTTTGTATACCCCTAGTCTGTTTGCAAGTGACAAAAGTGAAGAAACCTGGAGTTGCGGTTATATGTTGACTGCAGTGGCTTTCTTGCCTTTAAGCTCTTTTTTTTAATTAATCATTTTTTAAACAAAAGAATGGACAAATAGAAAAGAGAAAAAAGTATACAATGTTATAGTAACAGTAAGTGGACAGAGATGCAATATTGTACAGTTAGTGCTCAGTATAGCGTTGATAAAAGGTTAGCTATAAAAACCAAAATACATTGTTATTTTTAATAAAAAGAAAAGGATTTTAAAGAACTTTTTAAATCTCTGAGCTGAATGCATGATTTTCAAAAGCTCTATTCTCTCTGTTTATAAAAATCAACTGCAAAGATTTTTTTTAGCATACAAAGATGATTGGACTAGCCAATTTTTGTGTGTGTGTGTTTGTTTGTTTTTTGGTAAGGAAAGCTTGGTATTCTTTCTGTAAATTGTGGGCATTTCTTTGGGATTATATAAGCAGTACAGGTTTTTTTCTCCAAAAAGTGGGTTAATTCTTCTATACACTATACATTGGACACTGGAAAAAAGTTGGGCTTTTCAAATGCTTAGTCTCAAGTTACAATTTAAAAACCAGTAAGTATGCAGTATCTGCCAGTTTCTTCTGTGCAAAAATAAAATCTTGAAGTGGAATTACAACTGATGGACGGAAAAGCTTAGGAAAATGTTTAGACTTTGTCCTGATTTCTAGCTGAAGAGATCCACCCCATAACATCATTTTTTGTCAATTGCTAGGTTCTCATATCTTCTCTTCTTCTCAAGGCACTGTTTTACAAGTCTATGGGTGCCCATAGAAGGGAAGAGAAGGCAAGAATGATCAACAACAAGGTGAATGGATTCAGTTACAGTAGCAATGGAAGACCTGAAGAATCGAGATAGGGACAGATCATCATGGAGAAAATCAATCTATGTGGTGTTAAGAGTTGACAGTGACTTGATGGCACACACTCAAGTATGAGTACCTGATAAGACAACTTACCTTTCTGAGTTTTAATTAAAACTACCTTTCTAGTTCTTAATCTAGTGCCTGCTTTGAAAGTAAGTAACAATTCCTTAATTTTTGGAGTAGGGAAGCAGCATTTAAAATAGTTCAGTATTCTTCCCTTTTGCTGTTCTTTCTCCAGAGGTAAATTGATTCATACCGGTAGAAAAAAAAATCCATGGAGGTCAACTCTGGGCTTTCTGTATAAAGAGGCAATGTGCCTTTCTTTATGGTAGGGCAAGAACAATACATGACAATAGGATGATAGAGGGGCTTGAGGTCCTTTTACCAAACTATTGAGCTAAGCATATAACCTTGGAAATATAGTTCTACGTTGAATTATTCCACAAGCACCATTGGAATCATTCCAGGACTAAGAAAGACCTGATTATCTTTGCAGATCATGAAAAGCTAACTTTTATAAAACCTTCTTCCCAAATAAATTAGTTAGGATTTGAGGTGCCAAAATCTTTTGATTGCTTTTCTGGAAAACACTGATGCAACCATTCTTTGGGAAAGTATTAATAGAAATATTTTCAATTATTTCAGAATTATATCTTGAGCTATTACTTAATATTTGATGATAACACATGGATAATTTTCTAAATAAAGTGGAAACAATTATTTGCCTGTTATCATGCTTCATGCCTGAAATTTTGCCTATAAAAATCAGTTTACAGTCCCACCTTGGCATTTATTTAGCTATTGCAGTATCATTGTAAGAGATATATATTCTTTTGTGTTACACACACATGCACACAGGTACATTTCCTTCCAAACAGGCCAGGACAATTACTTTGAAGGATGTCAGAAATTAACAGAGGATGCCATGTTTTCTAGAATGTAATGATGGTGTCAGAATCTTCAGCGGAGTTTATTTCTTTTGTGTATGTAGCATAACATTCATAATATTTGTGAGAACATGGATACGTAATACTGGATGACAGGAAATGAATGCTTTTAATTGGTTTATTGGTCCTCTTATTCTTTTGTCAGCTTGTGATTGTGAGGTCCACAGATGCTCAGGAGTCGACATGTGTGGAATACACTTGTCTATGAAATGACAAACATTAACTGCATTTAAAAGCCCATTTGCTGCTTTAGTTGGTGTGTGTATTTCATTTCTGTGATAGAAGTGCTCTTCATTTCCTAATATGCCATCCCATTTCTCCTTCAGTCTAACTCTTCTTCTCTAATTATTTCCGCATAACTGCCTATTCTTTTCATCATCTTGAATGTTTCTGAGCAACCCCAGTGAACAAAGTCTCCTCTTATCTTCCTTGTTTCAAGACACTCCAATGGGGGATTCCTGGAATATTGAATCACATTTTATTTGACAGTGTGGGGAAGCTGCAGGCATCAGCAGGAATGATCAGATAAGCCCTTTGGGGAGAAAAAATAGAATAATGAAAGAAAGTGACATAAAAGAGGAACATGCATCATATGTCTCCTGACTGATTAGATTTTATATTGATATAATAAAATACCTGTCTAGGTTCTTCTAATGGCTTCTCTCTTAATATAGATGTTGATGTTATTTTTGGAATGAAGTCTTAGATCAAATGGCAGATTTCTGTTGGCTATTTGTCAGCGTGGCCCTCTAAAAGTAATAGAATCATAGGTTTTCAGTATTGGGCTCATGTAACATATTTAGCACATCTACAGAGCCAGTCTGATGGGATACAAAAAGTTCAAAAACCATCCCTTGGCCTGCACGATAACTACTCTGTTTCCTTTCTCTTTTCTAATAGTTTTCTTGTGGTCTGCTCTATTTTTTGGCCCTCAATCCATTATCATTATCCAGTAAACACAGATATGTCTAAATATGACTGCAGATAGCTGTGGAATATAGTTGGCTAGCAATAGTACAAAATATGATCAGATTCTCTGTTGGCCATCAAAAAGTCTTTTATTTTCCTTTTCCCAGCTATGCATAAATATATTGTTTTTTTAAAAAAGTGTTCCCCATTGAATCTTCACACAGTTCTGCAGAGCTTGATTCTTATGCCTATTCAATTAGTATCCCATCAAATTAGATAATTGCAAACAAGTGGCTCATAATTATGATTGAATTTTATTTCCTTGAAGAAACAGAAGAAGAGAAGCATCTGGATCTGGAATGCACTGCTTGCAATTGCAGTGGCAGTTCAAATTATCATCCGAAATGCCAGAGCTATTTTATACCTCTTGTTTTTGTCTGTTTTTTTTTGTCTGCATGCAAGGGCACACATGTATACCATATTTTATTAAATTCTCTAAAGAAATAAAAAACAACATTTAGTGAATGTCAATCCTCAATTATCATAGCTGTATATTTAATCCACTAGGAATCTAGACTGTGTCATCAGCACTTTAGAAAATGTTGTTGTTTGTTCCCTGAATATGCCTGCTTTTTCCAGTAGAATTAGGTCCATATATACCTTGTCTCTCAGCCCATGGAGAATGCTGTCATTTTTTTCTTCTTTGATTGCTATCACAGAAGTGAAGCATAACTGGATTATCCTGTCTTCTGTTTAGGGATTATAAGAAACCAACATGTATCTGGCTAGTAGTATCTATTCAGGCTGCTATCATTTTTGCAGGAAAAGGCCATTTGTGCCCTTGAGTTCAATAACTTGCTTAGTGAAGGAATTCAAATTCTAGCATCACTGGCTGTTCATCTGCTGGTTGACTGTATTCCATAAAGACAGCCTACCACTTTTTCAGATAGTTGATTCTGTTACTCAACTGCTCTTCTTCTTAGCAAGTTTTGTTTCTTACCTTCAGGAGACGTTTTTGCTTTCCTTAACATTGTTCTGTTCTGTGTCTTGCACTCTAGAACAATAGAAAATAGGTCTTCAACTTCTACTGCATGGCAGCCTTTCAGATATGTAAAGAGTATACCATACTCTTCCTCCTTGTTCTTTAGACTGGATATTCTTTATTCCTTCAATCTCTCTTCGTAGGCCTTGATTTCTAATCTCTCAGTCTTGCTTGCTACACTTCTGTGAGCCTTACAATTTGTCTGAATCCTTCCTAGAGTTTGGTGCTTAGAAAATGACCAAATATTTAAGCTGGATTCTGACCAATTGGAAAAAAATTACATTTGTCTCTATTAAAAATTGCATGCTGTTATTTACAGCTGATTTCTCTTAGTCAAGTATCAAGATTGTTTTGAGTTTTGTCTTCCAGAATATTAGCTATTCCATCCAATTTTATATAAACTGAAATTGGATAATTATAATTTGAAAAGCAGCCATTCAGTTTTTCAGATACTCATTCAAAATTCCATATTGTCATTCTACTAGATGCCAAATACAGTCCCTAGAGTCACCATTCTAGGTGTAAAATATATATTCTCCCACTGAATATATATTTCTCCCAGACTGTCATAGGTTTTGTAGTTCAAGACAAGATGGAAGAATTGCAATAGTGGTTAAAGAAAAATAGCGCAGTTCTCGATTCTTCCCACCTCCAGAAATAATTCTTATTGGGTAGTGCTATATGTCTTATATTGCTCTACATTCGTCTCCATTTTGAATAAGTGATATGGTTAATGATAGATGAAAACTGAGGAGCATAAACTTTTAAAGCACTTCATGTATTTCCAGTTTGCAGGCTGATCCTTAACACTAAGGAAAGCAGCTTTTTGATTCTCCCTATGTTCCACTTTGATCTTAAAAGTACGTGCTACTATTGCTTCACACTTCTGGGATGTGCTAGGTGTGGACATAGATGGACCTGGATTTGCTGAGGATTCAAAAACTCTTAATCTGCCTTTTGAAGCCCACATTTTAGGTAATTCTTTCCTAAAGCAAAAGGAGTCACTAGTATCCCTACACAGCGTTTGTCCGATCTAGAGCTTTTCTGTGGTCTTATATTATAGCAACAATTTTTGCAAGAGCAAGCTGGCTTTCTGATTTCCATAGAAACAGAAGGAAGAATTTGCCAAGGCAGATGGTTGCCGGCAACAGCAGCAGCAGGTAGCCCTTCCTCACTGCCTGAGAGTCATGGGGATTGGACTTCTAGGTGAGAGTAAGCTAATAGTACAGAACAGATAAATTGCATATTAGTTAAATTAGAGCAGTATTAGCTTGATGTGATAGTGAGAGATTTAAGAATATAGGGCAGGGACTTTTAATGTCCCTATAAATGAAAGGACTAAGCTGAGACACTTTCCTATATTGTGTTCCTTCCCTTTTGTCTATAATTGATTTGTGCGTGGATGGTATGCTAAATGGATGCTGGATCTGACCTCATAAGATGCTGTTAATGTTCTCTACTGCTGACCTCAAGAGTTTATACAACCGTGTTCATTATGTAACAACTTTGTTATGTGAAATTGCCACTACATACCAATTTTAATAAAAGTTAAGTTAAGGCTCCTGGAGTAATTGTATTTATTGTTTGATTAATGTGACCTTGTGTCAACCATCCCACTCAGTCATCTAGCAAAGAAAGACTCCTGACTATTTGTTTTGCCAAGAGTATACTTTACTGAAGCTTAAATAACTACAGAATTAGTGAAAGCTGAATCTGTGGTTTTCCGTGCAAACAACACAAAGGAAAGTTCCCTCTTTCCCCATGGCCATCCCCTGCTTATCTGCAGATGTCCAATCAGGTGCTTGCATATTGTTCAGGAAACAAGTGCTTGGTTCCCAGCTCTGCATACCGTTACTTGACCTTGGCTGGCTGGAGCTTCTCACATGGTTCAGCTGGGCTTTCATCCCCCCCCCCCCCCCCCCCCCCCCCCCCCCCCCCCCCCCCCCCCCCCCCCCCCCCCCCCGCTTTCCTTACATTCCAATCTTTCCCTCTCCTCCCCTCCCCCATGCTGTCAGGCTGTCAGCTCATGAAGCTTGGATAGGTGAGATGCAGCCATGACATACTTCAGTAAGGCATTTGACAAAGTAGACCATAACCTACTAATTAAGATAGAAAAATGTGGGTTAGACAGCATCACCACCAGATGGATTTGTAACTGGCTGACCGGCCGTACTCAGTGTGTGGTCCTCAATGGAACTACATCTACATGGAGGGAAGTGTATAGTGGGGTGCCCCAGGGCTCTGTTCTCAGCCCAGTGCTCTTCAATATCTTCATCAATGATTTGGATGAGGGAATAGATGAGGGAATCAGATTTGCAAATGACTCCAAGCTGGCAGAAATAGCCAACACTCCAGAAGACAGGCTTAAGAAGGATCTTGATAGACTTAACATTGGGTGCTGTCTAATGAAATGAAATTCAATGGTGAAAAAAAATAAGGTTTTACATTTAGGCAAGAAAAACCAAATGCACAGGTACAGTATAGAATAGATGGTACCTCACGCAATAGTAGTAACTGTGAGAGGGATCTTGGAATCCTAGTGGACAATCACTTAAATATGAGTAGTGTGCTGCAGCTGCCAAGAAAGCCAACACAGTGCTAGGCTGCATTAACAGAGGGATAGAATCAAGATCGCGTAAAGTGTTAATACCACTTTACAATGCCTTGGTAAGGCCACACTTGGAATTCTGCATCCAGTTTTGGTCACCACGATGTAAAAAAGATGCTGAGACTCTAGAAAGAATACAGAGAAGAGCAACAAAGATGATCAGAGGACTGGAGGCTAAAACATAAAGAATGGTTGCTGGAATTGGGTATGTCTAGTTTAATGAAAAGAAGGACTAAGGATGACATGATAGCAGTGTTCCAGTATCTCAGGGGTTGCCACAAAGAAGAGGGAGTCAAGCTATTCTCCAAAGCATCTGAAGGCAGGACAAGAAGCAACGGATGGAAACTAATCAAGGAGAGAAGCAACCTAGAACCTAAGGAGAAACTTCCTGACAGTTAGAACAATTAACCAGTGGAACAACCTGCCTCCAGAAGTTGTGAATGCTCCAACACTGGAAGTTTTTAAGAAAAGACTGGACAGCCATTTGTCCGAAATGGTATAGGGTTTCCTACCTGAGCAGAGGGTTGGACTAGATGACCTCCAAGGTCCTTTCCAACTCTGTTATTCTATTTTACTCTATACTGAGAACCGACATTGCAATAAAGGGATTATTCTGCATAAGGTGGTTTCAAATTGCATTCTAAACAAAATAACGCAATCCACTTTTGTGAACAATGGGTAAATCAGATTTGTAATGTATGCTTTCATGGTAACAAGACTTGAAAGCGTGTTCCTACTACTAACATATTCCCACTCCCTTACATCTCTCTTGCCCACCTGGTATTCTATAAATATATTGGAATTCAACTCATGAGAGATTAGGAAAATTAGTTCAACTGTACATTTGATAAGTACCAAATTGGTGAAGACTGCCATGCAATTTTTTTCAGAGCAGATTTATACCACATTTTTTAATAGATCAGCTGTAACCAACAGTTACATCATAAGCCAACCTACCCCAGAAAGTACTTTTATTTGGGCTTCTGGTAGTCTTGCCAATTTTAATAAAAATGTGTATGTATATGAGTTTGTGTTTAAATGTTTATTCCAGGAAGGTCAAGAAGTACTATACCCTTCTGGAAAATATTGATGCCAGAAGGATTTTATCTTCTGTTGCGTTAGATCAGCCTTTAATGATATTATGCACACATACACAACTATTGCTACCACTTCACATTTTTTATGGATACCAGAATAATTCCACATTTTGTTTTTCGTATTTTGTGGAGGAAGGCAATGGGAAGAAATGAAGGCTGATAGTCTCACAGAAAAATCCTGGACATTATTTTCAGTCAAATAATTAGGGGAACACTTGTAGCATTACACCTTCTCTTTCTTTACTTCTCCCTTTTGTGACTCAATACTGTCAAATGGATAATGGTTCGGAGTTGACGATCTATACTTTTTTTCTACTCAATGGCCAGAATAATCTATGAATGCATTTATTCGGAAATGATCAATTTTTTGCCAGTGTTTTGCCCTAATTTTAGTTCAAATTTTGATTGGCTTGAGTGGAATTTTTGTAGTATGCATTGTACTTGGTTAGCCATATAGACAGTGGTTGCCTGTGAATTAAATTTCTTATTTGCTTTGGTTGTTAAGATTTAGACTATTTTGATTGGATTACAGAAACACCAGAACCTTCACATCCTTCATGGACACTTATTTGGCATCTTAAATCACAACAGATTCAATCAAGCAAAGCATTATTTTAATGGTGATTCTGGTTTTATAGTACAACAATTTAAATATTCAGAAGAATATTTTACTAAATTGAGAAGATTATCTAATATCCATCAGGCTTTATCCCAGATCTTTGTTGCAAAGGTAAGAACTCCTAAACGGGAATACATTTTTGTAGGCAAGTCTCTGAATTACCATCTGAAGTCGAGAAATCCTTGAATTGTGCTTGAGCTTCTCTCTTGGGCATTATGAGTAGTTGATGGGAGAGTGGAAATCTTCAGTTTGATGCATTAATTAGGCTTGTTTTCATGGGTCCACAAGGGTTTATTGGGTCTGATTTTTCCCATTTGTTTTGGTAGAATTACTGTACCACAGGCCTGTGAAAAGCCCACCTCACTTTTTTTTTACAGCTTTTTGTTTCTTTCTTTAGAGATTTCCCTTCTAGTGTAATTGGATTCTGATTGTTCTTTTGTTAGCTAATTGGGTATTATAATCACCACATTATTAGCTTGACATAAGCAGTACTTAATAATTTAAGCCTCACAAGGTTTAGAGGACCTAAGGAGTCTTAAAATCAAAACAATATAGATTAACGATGTTGCTACTTCCACCCCTTCTCCAGCTGGGCTGACTTCTAGGAAGCATTTGGGTGAACTCAGGATCTCCAACTCTTGCTTTTGCAAAGAAAAGAAAGTTAAATTGCCCACTTCCCTTGGAAGTGTGACAGAATACCTTTTCCTATAGGGAACTTCTCTGCTCTTGTTGGAATCAAGCAAGAGTTTAGAATTTATATACAATATGTGTTTACCCAGGGTTCCATATTGCTTGGGGAATTCAAATGAGAAGACTTAAATCAGTAGTTATTTGACCTCGATCTCATAAAAGTTAAGGGGGATGGCAATATATTCTTATTGCTTATTTCAATTAGGTAGAGGTGTTAGAATAGCAAAACGGACTAAGAAAGAATACTATATGGGAGAATTGGGGACTTTATGTCAAGTGTGTAACCTCACAACTCTTCCTTGCAAATTGTGGTCTAAGGTTACATGTCTGTCTTTGCTGGGCACACTTTGGCTAAAGGCAGAATAGTATAAGATTGCTGGGGTGGGATTACAGCTGCATGCAAGAATTGAAAGATGCTGCAAGATTTATTGTACCCCTCCCTCCCTTGGTACCAATTTCTCTCTGCAATCTTCCTCCTACCTCTGCTTTCTGAGAAATACAGAACTT
Organism: Protobothrops mucrosquamatus; assembly: GCF_001527695.2. Taxonomy (NCBI): domain Eukaryota; kingdom Metazoa; phylum Chordata; class Lepidosauria; order Squamata; family Viperidae; genus Protobothrops; species Protobothrops mucrosquamatus. The sequence goes on from NW_015386474.1 coordinate 847,311, forward strand.
CCTAATTCACCCTTTGTCTTATTTGGCAGAACCATTTCAGGAAATTTCAGACTCTCTTGGCAGTCCTGAAATTTTAATAAAGCTTTCATTATAGAAGCATTTCAAGCTTGGTTCATTAATTGAATGAGGAAAAATGATTGTATAAAGACTTTCTCGTCTTTAGCATTCACATGAGAAATGAGATTGCTTTCTTTACAGCAAAGTTTAAGTGGAAAGGGATGGGGCTGAAATTATGCCAGCAAAGTTGGGGCTAGAAATTTACTAAGAAATCGATAAATGAGAAATGTTTATGATCAGATACCATGGGTTCAGGATAGCCTACAAGATACTATTCAATCTTTTGTGTGATGGGTATAGTACCTGACCCAACTTTGACCTATTTTAGGCATCTGGTTTTGCCACTCAATTAGCTTGGCACTCTGCACGGTGCCTATCAAATCAGATACAGGAAGGTTAATAAAAAGCGAGAAAGAAAGGAGATAGAATGTAAAAGCTTGATAGGCATCATCATTGGCTAGAACAGTTCAACATCTACAACATCTACACTGCAAGATTTTGGTGATTTTTTTGCAGGTTCTGTTGGTCAGTTTGATGATGTACAGATGGTTATGCAAAACCTTTAACATAGGCAGTTACCATAGATAACTGGTGTAAATTGTCCTACTACTGCTTTTCTCTCTTTTCTACCACCATTAATTTATGGATTAGACTGTGATTTTCCAATCATTTCCATTGAATCAGATGTTTGATTTTTAAAGATACAACTAATCAGAACTATTGGAGCTCTTATACTTGGTACATTGATGTCTCAGTATCCTATTGAATAAAGCAAAATAAGATTTTCCAAGGAAATCAGCTTCACAAGGGTTTCTGTTCACGTATTACTCTGTGTTAAAATGTACAATTCAATCCATATTAAAAGGTGTAGTTCAGAGGCCAGCTGGGTGAAGTAACTTTATTTAAGGCACAGTCATAGTGGTAAATATAAACAGAATTCAGAACTCTTGAAGCCGGTCCAGGAAAAGACAAGAGATCTCTTTCCTGAAGACACCATTTTCTGTCCACAGACATTTGTGAAATAAGAGCAGCTAAGAAAGGAGATGACTGGAAGTTTGCTAGATTAGCATGTGAATAGGCAAAGATCATTTTGTGGGAAAGTGACCATGGTAGAAGGCCTCTCTGGAAGTAAGAGGAAATGGCACAGTGGTGAATCAAAGAAATACAGAGCCTATATGTGGATGAATTCCTTAGACACATTGGGTCGCTTTATGCTACTCTTGGGCTGTCATGATCAAATAGAAACACAACTTCCTTCTCCATCCCGGAAAATGTCATTATTAAAGTACTATCTTAGTCTGCAGATCTGATGAGTTTTCTGGGGCATCTCTGTAAGAGAATGAAGGCTAATACTTCCATGTGTGGGAAATTTAGAAGTCAATCAAGGGCAGTAGAATAGACATGCCCACTTAATAGCTCTACACACAACAGTTTGGTATAGGGAATCTTACTTTATAAATATACATGCATATAGCCCTACTTTGGAACTAATTTTTAGGCCATTCAACTGTGTAGATGTTTAGACTAGTCAACCATCAACAATATCTATTTGGAGTCCTGGGGCACAATAGTGCTGGGACTATTAAAGGCCCCAGGATAGGGAAAATTAATGTATACTGACAGTTGTATGCACATGTTCTTCAGCTTTCTGCTAAGCATTTCTGGAGAGAAACAGCTATCGTATCTGAAATCACAGTATTAGTGGTTCCTTAAACAAAAACATTAAAGTGATGGTCCTGCTTGTAATGCCATCAGCGAATGGGGCAAACTGATCAGTATGGATTATTTCCTTACTGTGCTGTGTGAAACTATACCAGAGTAAGATAATTCATCTCCATGTGTTCCCTACTCTGTCTTTATAGTCTGTTGTCCCCACCCCATCTTACTATTAGAAATCGTTCTTCTTCTTTTGCTTCAAGACACATGTTGAGGTCCTTAATAATCTGGACATTTTAAAAATATACTGTTGCTGCTTATAAAAATGGGCAGCAATGTCTCCATCTTCTTGCATGTCTAAGTGAGAGATATGGGATTATTCATGGCCCTTCTACAATGAGATCAAATTCCTATGCACTCACTTGATATAAGAGATTGCTGCATGGATTGCAACTTGGAGGGTTCAGAGGCAGCAGGTTGAACTGGTGTCTTCTGCTCCTTTGAGGTTTAGATAAGATAACCTTTATTGTCATTTTTATACTGTGGGCACAATGGCACACATCAAAAATGAAATTTAGTTGCCCGCTCTCAAAGTGAAACACATACATGACACACACCTAATACATACTATGAAAATATGTATATATATATCCACAGCACTTGATAGGTGAGTGAAAATTGGGGCAGTTTTTAGTCCCAGCCTTTATGACTAATTTATAGTTTAATGTTCCCTACAAATGCAGAACATGGGTAAAATTCAGCAAACCAGTAAGAAACATGAACACTGCATACATAAGGGTTGAGATTCAGACTTGGGGTTCATGTATACTCTACAAAATATACACACAGTTTTTATTGTAGCTTTTTCCCACTGAGTACCTTTCAAATATGATTGGGGTGAACTCCCAGCTAGTGTGTCGCAATGCCAAGTCAAGGAAGGCTGATTTTAATGTACTTGTGTCCAAGCTACCTAGGGCATATCAGTAAAATTCAAGTAACATGTCCTTAATGATAGAGGATCTACAGTAAGTCTGCCAATTCCTTGCAAACAAGGTTTCTTAGTTTATGACAAGCAGTCTCCTTTCTCTGAGACCAACAGCAATTATGGTATCGTGTCTACACTTTAAATGGTGAAAAGGGCAGAAAAGGAAGAATTAAATCTTTCTTCTTTAAATCCTCAGTTCTCCTCAGGTACAAATTCTTCCCCTCTAAATGCAGCATAGCTATTTATAAACGAAAATATACTTACCACACAACATTGCCTTGCCAATTTAATGTAACATCCAATGGCGTTTTTAATGAAGGTTATCCCAAGTTAAATGTGTAGAGCAGGGACAATTAATGTGTGCCTTTGGATGCTGCTGAATTCCACTTCCCATTGAGTCTAGACAGCATGGCCAATTTGGAAAGATTATAATCATTATAGATCAATAGCATCTGGAGTGTCAAAAGTTACAGGCAATTCTGAAGTGTAGTATTGTACCATTACTGAATCAATCACTGAAGATTCTAAACAGCAATTCTCAGTGCTTTCAAAAGCATTCTTGTTTAAGATTATTTTTAGGTGAAAGTTTAATTTTCAAGGCTTATGTTTAGGATGATTTTTTTCTCCCTGCCCTGAACCAACCTTGGTTTATGTAAATCAGGTTTTCTTCTGAGCTCGAGAGAGATCATTCCTCGCTTGAGACTAGTATTTTCAACCAGAGTGAAGATGGAGGGTTCACTTCTCAAAATGATTATCTGAGGGAGGAGCAATTCTGAATTGTTGAATTGATCCAACCTGAGTCGAGCAGCTAGACATTGTGGATATCCATGATCCAAAGCTATGTCTTCTCTTTACCACTGTATAATTCCTATTTCATTAAAGGCAAAGAAGCCTTGAGTTATGAAGTTCTTCAAAACACGGTAATGTTAAACGATGCTGGAAATTCTGTTTCATTGCACTGATATTTACTGAGACAAAGAATATCCTTGGTGAAGCTCAGGAGAAAGGAACATTTTGGTTTGTGGTGAATTTCTGTTCTATACACAAACCAGCCGCTTTTTATTCCAGCATTAATACTTCACATTTTTCTGCTAATGTTTTACACATGTGGAGGCAGTAGGAACATTATGTGGCAGATACTTATGTCCTTGGTTTGATTTTTTTTTTTTGTTTCCAAACTTCTACTGAGCTCACCAGTCTCTTTTTTTCAGTGGCAATATTTCTTCAGTTTTCGAATTCTGTTATCTCAGAAATGGCTGAAGCACATAAAAGTCCAGGTGGCTCCTCCATTGGAGAGAAATGGACAGGTCTGCTTATTCCAACTGGAGATGTCATCCTGACCTGAGGACTGCTCTCTATTAAACTTGGAAGAGAAATCCACAGTTAGTCAAATTTCTGTTTTCTGTCTTTTTGTTTCCTTTACTATTGTAGAACAGGAAAACATTTATCAGGGAAAACCTGTTCGGTACAGCAGTTTAGTATTATGCAGTGTGTTTTCTCCATTTATAACATCCATTAAGTTAGGAACATTTCACTTATTACTTACAGGATTGGTAGTTATTCAAAGCATAAGAATCCTGTGAAAAAAGAGGGTGGTGATTTTCTTCAAATCACCTATGAACTTTCCCTTCTATGTATTTTTTAATAGCATTATTCATCTCTTAGACATTTTCAGATTGCTCCATTGTAGGTCTTACAACACAGTTCAAGAGAAAAGTACACAATCCATTAGAGCCAGGAACTAGCAGAATGGTGCTGTGAGAAACAATGGCCTAATGCAGATTGAAGAACCTGTGTGTCTCTAGCTTACAGTATCCCTCACCTTCGATGATACTTCCTGGGATTACAGTACATCTCTACTGGAGGAAAGGTACACAAATTCCCGACCATGATCTAACTGGTTAATGTTTGAATGCAGTTTAATTAGAAGTAGTGTTGTTCTTATAGTGGTAGCTTTGAAAGGAAACTGATCTATTCCCATGCACATGTCTAACAGAAAGCCATTCTGAAAAGCATATGTATTATTTAGTTGTCTTCTTTGGGACTTTCCAAATTTAGGCATGGGACATCATGCCAGTTGGCAATTGGCAACCTCAAACATGCTGGTGCAAAAAGGACAATGCATTATTTAAGGACAGAGACTTTACCTCTACCTGCCACTTCACTCCAGTTTCTACTATCAACTTAATGCCACTCTAGATGTGATTAGTGAACAGTCATGTGTTTAAATCTGGTTCTTCTTCAATTGTACAAATAATTCCCCTATTAAAGAAAAAATATATGGTTGACATAGGTTAAACCTTTCGCCTTTCCTTAAATTGTCTGATGATCAACTTTTTCCTATCCCTGGTTTATAGGAAACTGGGCCAGATTTTTATACACATAGCTCTACCTGTTAGCACTAGAAATCCCTTTTCCCCTTCTCCCATATTGAAATCTGTTGTTGAACCAGGAATGGGGAAGTTTCCACCTCATCTGATCCAAAATAATGCAAAATTGGAAAATAGCATTCTTCTGCTTGCTAAGCCAGAAACTAGCCAAAGGCAGGCCTCGAAAAACAGAGACAAGTTAGGCTTGTCACTTCAATCGAATTAGCCGGGAAATCTTTCTTACAGGCAATGGATTTGGAAAAAAGCAGTAACTGCAGCAGAAGCATTATTCGATCATTCAGAAAACAGAGGCCTTTGGTTCTGCAGTTGGCAATATACTGAGATTTGCAGTGATTGCGAATGTATATCCAAGGATGCTCAGCATTCCATATGTCTTTACCCCTTTCACTAATGGTTTATAGAAAGGATCACAGCTATTATGGACATTGCACTGATCAAATCAAAACAGTCCTTTCTTTCTTTTTGCTGCCATGAGAAGATTGCTCAAGCTAGAGAAGTATCTTCATATGACCAAAGTATTTTTTTAAAAAAAGCAAAATAGTGGGCAGAGGGAGGAAGAGAATATGGAACAACTGAGAATTCAGATGATTTACCAGAATACTCAGAAAGAGCCAAACAATGGCAGTCTGTCAACCTGGAGCAGAACAGAGGTAACGTATAGAACATGCTGCTAAGCAGCTGGTGTATAGAATAGAAATAACACTATCTCTTCAGAATATCTCAGTAGTCTGTATCTGTGCTCAACATCTCAATGTTTTGCATCCACCATTCTAACAGCATGACCCACAGATGTTAAGACTTAAAAAGGCCCATCATCCATCTGCCTGACTGGTTCTGGTCCAAATTACAACTTCAGGTCTTTCCCCCAAACTATCTGGTGTAGCAGCTTGGGGCTTTTTAGATTTTGGGTTATGATGCTTCTTTCCAGCATTCTGAAGATTCAACACTTCTGTCCATCTATCTTTGGTTTGACAGGATGAAATCAATGATAATGTGTTTGGGTGTCCAGCATGGGTCCGGTTCTATATTTGCCTTCTGTGTTTTCCAGTTCTGTTTCAAAACTTGGCATGCCACCTTCCTCTATATTTTCTGCTTGCTCCAGGCGGCCTCCCATCGTGCCATAAGACTGATGAGCTGGGGAAGCTGCTGGCGTAAGACTTAATTCTGGCTCTTGAAGCACAGTGGCCACAAACATCTGCAACGCAAAAACAAGATGGTTAAATTCTGGGGCTTTTGGCTTTCATCTCTTTGGCTAACAAGGTAGGTCACTCCTTTAATACAGACTCTCCCCACTTTTCCAAGTTTGGCAACCGTATGGCGGCAATTATTGCTTGTGGCTTGTGAAGCATCTCTGGAACATTAAAAACGTCTAGGGCACATACCTCAACAGGAATCTGTATAAGTGCAACTTAATGAACGCAACTGTACAACTGCAACTGTCATAGCTGTGTAAGACTTATGATAAATTATGAATGTACTTACATTCGAATTGGGTGTGGAAGAGATGCTACTTGTTTCTGTATCATTGAAAGCTCCATCAGACTGCTCTGACATCTGTTTGCAGATGGAGAAGAATGTAAATAGGATGTAAGACAAAAAAGCAAGAATGCTTGTTCTGTTTGGAAGTCACTCCCCAAATCTAAACAATCTTAGAATTAAAATTGAGAGTAATTGAATAATGAAATCCAGTCCCAGAATACTTGATTAATCCAATATTTTTCTATCTATATAGCAAAGTATTTCCAGCTGATTTGTCTAGTTCCTGTTTTTCCCTCCCATTTTCAGTGAAGAACTGAAGAGCTGAAGGAGCTTCTTAGAGGAGAAGCGAATGTCCTCAAAGAAATACAAGAAAGTCCAGTTGCCTCATGAAAAAGCATCTTTGGGACATCTCAACAACTGTTTTCTTACAACATATCATGATGGAATGTCTGTTAGTCAGAAGATGCAGGATAATTTCTGAAACTGACGGCAACATTTTGTTCTGAGACGCTGCTGTTGTAGCATTAATTTAGCCTACCCTTACATGAGTCAGTCCAGATGTATTCAGATCACCAGATTTCCAGTCACCCCGGCTGTAGGCCATGTTGGGAGGAAGTTGGAAAATTGTTCCAACTTTTCTATTGATATACTGCAGGATGGATGCTGCTACACTAAAATGCTGATCAAGCTTAAATGCTGATCAAGCTTAACAATAATTTATACAGTAAATGCAGCCCTTTCACAGTCCCTGTGAGCAGAGCATGATAATCTGATATTTGAGTTATTTCAAAAACCTCTTTGAACAAAAAAATGCATGTTGAGGTGTAGGCAACTTTTGAAGGTTTGGAGGACCAGAGTAGACCATAGGTTGTCACTAGAAGGAACAGGACTAATTTCTTTGGCCCTTTGTTGGTGGGGATTTGAAATGGAGTAGTATAGAATAATAATAGAGTTGGAAGGGACCTCGGAGGTCTTCTAGTCTAACCATCTGGGTCCTTAAAAATTTCTACGCCAGAGCAATCATTTGAAAAACAGTTACAAATTGCTCATTTTTCCATTGAAGTTGGCCAGCACATCTCAGGTGTTAGGGACTATATGTGATCCATGGGTCATCCACCCAGTATAAACTAGCACATAGTTTATATATTGCACAACAACACCAACAACACCAATAATAATAATAATAGAGTTGGAAGGGACCTTTGAGGTCTTCTAGTCCAATCCCCTGCTCAGGCAGGAAACATTGAATAGAATAGAATAGAATAGAATAGAATAGAATGGAATGGAATAGAATATAGAATAGAATAGAATAGAATAGAATAGAATAGAATAGAATAGAATAGAATAGAAGCTGGAAGGGACCTTGGAGGTCTTCTAATTCAGTTCTCTGCTCAAGCAGGAGAATTCAGACAAATGGCTGTCCAGTGTCTTCTTAAAAACTTCCAGTGTTGGAGCATTCACATCTTCTGGAGGCAGGTTATTCCACTGATTAATTGTTCTAACTGTCAGGAAATTTCTCCTTAGTTCTAGGTTGCTTCTCTCTTTGGTTAGTTTCCATCCATTGCTTCTTGTCCTGCCTTCAGGTGCATTGGTGAATAGCTTGACTCCCTCTTCATTGTGGCAGCCCCTGAGATATTGGAACATGCTATCATGTCACCCCTGGTCCTTCTCTTCATTAAACTAATACCCAAATCCAGCAATTGTTCTTTATATGTTTTAGCCGCCAGTCCCCTAATCATCTTTGTTGCTCTTCTCTGTACTCTTTCTAGATTCTCAACATCTTTTTTACATCATGGTGACAAAACTGGATGCAGTATTCCAAGTGTGGCCTTACCAAGGTGTTATAAAGTGGTATTAACACTTTACGTGATTTTGATTCGATCCCTCTGTTAATGCAGCTTAGCACTGTGTTGGCTTTCTTGGAAGCTGCAGCACACTACTCATATTTAAGTGATTGTCCACTAGGATTCCAAGATCCGTCTCACAGTTACTACTATTGTGCGAGGTACCATCTATTCTATATTGTACCTGTGCATTTGGTTTTTCTTGCCTAAATGTAGAACCTTATTTTTTTCACCGTTGAATTTCATTTCATTAGATAACGCCCAATGTTGAAGTCTGTCAAGATCCTTCTGTATCTTAAGCCTATCTTCTGGAGTGTTGGCTATTCCTGCCAGCTTGGAGTCATTTGCAAAGCTGGTGACTTCCCCCTCTATCCCCTCATCCAAATCATTGATGAAGATGTTGAAGAGCACTGGGCCCAGAACAGAGCCCTGGGGCACCCCACTACACACTTCCCTCCATGTAGATGCAATTCCATTGAGGAGCACATGCTGAATATGGCCAGTCAGCCAGCTATGAATCCATCTGTGGTAATGCTGTCTAACCCACATTTTTCTATCTTATCAAGTAGTAGGTTGTGGTCTATTTTACCAAATGCCTTACTGAAGTCCAAGTAAATTATATCCACAGCATTCCTCTGGCCCATTAATTTTGTCACCTGGTTTTTTTACATGTTGAAAGAGGCTTTTTTTTGTTATTTTTGACTTTTGCTGCAAGCCTTAGTTCATTTTGAGCCTTACCTTTCCTCACTTTATCTTTACAGGCTCGGGCTATTTGCTGATATTCTGCCTTAGTTATGTACCCCTCTTTCCACTTTTTATACTTGTCCTTTTTGTTTTTCAATTTATCAGAGAGTTCTTTATGAACTCTCTTTATGAACATTAATCTACAATGTGATTCATTTCATTTTGTATTAGTACGTTAATATAGGAGTTCAGCTACTGTGGTTTAATTAAACAATTAATGGTTAATGTTTGAACCCACTTAGATTCAAATTTCTATTAATTAATGACACTTACTGTTTTAATGATAAACTACCTCACAAAAGTAGTTGTGAGAAAGAAATGGGGATGGGACTATCATTGGCATGTTGTTTTCTAAACCTCTGATAAATAAAGCAGATTAACAGAATGAAAGAAGAAGAAAGTGCATGTTAACACTTTTGGGGAAAAAGTATTTTATGAACACTACACTGACTTGAAATTTAAAAAAGAAAGGAAAACTTGTGTGTGATTCAATCTATTCTTAATGCAGTATGACAAAAATAATGTTTAGAAAACTAATATAGCCAAAAAGGAATGATAGAAAGTAAACTATCAAGAAATCTATCACAGAAACAATAATGCCTATCTACCTACACATAAACACAAATCTGGTACTTTATACATACTTTTTTATATTACTTTTTATAATTAACTGGAACTCCACTAAGTTTCTGAGATGTTTGGGAACCACAAAGATGCAAGAAAAACACATAATTGTTTGAACTTTGACTATTTCACTGAGTACATCAAAAATTGCTTCTCAGAACGGAAACAGTAGGAGTTCTGGACCTGTAGGCCCTTTTCTGTCTTTAAAGATTTTTATCATCAATATGTTATTTGGCATACTCAGTGCATACATCTGTTAATACTGGATTTCTAACTGTTTAGGAATAGATGGGGCATTCATCCCAGAACTGCATTACAGGAAAAAGGAGGGGAAAAGGAGGGGGGGGGAATAGTTATAAAATAATAGTTAGCTATGTGTTATTACATCCAGAAATTAAAATTAGAACCATGTCTTCATGCTTTGCCTCTCTAGTGGCAACTAGTCACAAACAATTATAAGAAACAGCCACAAAGATCCAATGTTGTTGTCAGCTGATTTCCACTTGTACAATAAAAGTTTCTCTTGTTTTTCTCCTTCTTTTGTGTCTCACCAAATTGGCTCCAGAGAGTCTCTCAAGGTCTGGAGTAGATTTGGGGACTGTGATGGGAAAGAAAGACTGATCCATGAAGGTGTCCCATTGGATACTGTACAAGCCAAGAAACAAATGCACGGTTACCTGATAGCTGGAAGGTTTCCTTGGATGAAACTTCTTCAGGCACAGACCAAAGAAGGAAAAGGGAATGCAGCAGAGAAGAACCACACAGGTGAAAATGGTAATGGGACGAACAGAGCCTACAGCATTGGGGAAGAGAAAAACAGATTGGCACAATGCACCCATTCTCACTGCCTCCTCTGCCTACGGTTCATGGTAGACTAGCAGCTGGCAACTCAGAGGCCTTTTGTGTTAGGAAGAAAGCTCATCCCATCTGCATGAGGGCTCTCTACATACTACTGATTACTGCTTCTAAAACTAAACTTCAAGGAATGATTGTTAGCTCCTTATTCTGTTCAAGCCTGCCCATTAACAAATTCATGTACACTTTAAATTAACTAGGGAGTGTCATGTTTGCCAAGTCTTAAATTGCTTTTCTGGCCCAGGCTCAATTTCTTTTATCTGACCACTGATTTGACTGTGGCTTTCTCCTCTTCCTCAGGGTTATTCCTAGTGCCCATTACAGCTTGCCATGAAGAACACAAGAAATGAATGCTGCAGTTCTGCTCCAAAATATACACACAAATTCTCCTTTAACTGAAGTGTTATCTAATTCTCAAGTGCCTTAATTCATTTTGGGATCAGTTGTACTATGCGCAGTTCCATGTAATAGTAGGAAAACATCTTTTTCAGCACCAAGTCCACAGAGACTAATAGGTTTTTGGCACATGCATAAGCACGCATCTGGCATGAACTCCTTACATTTTCAATGTGCATAAAATGATAGCTGATGAACCTGCCATCTTAGTTCTAAACCATTTATATAGAAAAACTGAAGAGTTTTCACTCTAAGAAGTACAATAAACATAACTCTGCATTCAGAGTCTCAAGAAGTCCAAGAGCTTAGCTGTAATAGATCTGCCTAAATAACAGAACAAGCCCTTTGGCTTGAGGGCTTTTCCATCTTGTCTTTCTCCAGCTGAATGGACTTTAATTCCCCAAATTCTCCACCCAGCATAGCTAGAACTGCAGTCCCATACTTTGGAGGGTACAAGATTGGAGACAGTTGGTGTAGGCTAATTAGTCCAAGTATAGCTCACGGAAGGCTTGGTGAAACTTTACTTACCTAGACGCAGAATGGAGAAGAAGAGCAGCCAAAACATGCAGAGAATGGGCGCTGTCACCACCTGGTTTACTGCTGCTGAATGGATACGGTGGTTCAGCCTGGTAGGGATGTAGACGTAGTAAATATTGTAGCGGTCAACCATGTGCTTCAGTAGCATGTACAGCAAACCTGTGTGAAAAGAGATGGAAGAATTGGGGCATGAAGAATGGCTACTCAGAGGAGACAGCAGTAGCTGGGAGGATAACAAGGAGATTGGCCCAGAAATATTTTACAGGAAAGAAAAGGCTGGAAGAGACCATAGTTCAGCAGTAGTACAGCATCTGCTTGCATGTGAAAGATTTATTCACTAGTGACATTTGAAAGATTACCAAGGAATTGTGCTGGAAAAAAAATCTTGAGTAAATGACTCCAACAGTTGTATTATACCCTACCAACACAGCAACATCCTCATCCTCATCTTTTATTTATGTTCTGTAGCTCTTCTCTTGCATAAAAATTCATTCCTTGGGATCAATTATATCAATAATCAGAATCAACCTAGAGAATATCATAAATGTGTGTTTTCATTTTTGTACTTTTGTTCATTTCCTATTAGGGCCTTTGTTTTAGATTAATACTAAAGGAGGAAGGATTTACCTGTTTCTCCTACACTACTTGCTTGGCAAAAATAAACAATTCTTTCCCTTCAAGCCCAGAAAAAGGGCTATTATAGAAAAAGCTACTGTTCTTTGTAGCAAATAGCAATTCTGGAGTAAGACTGGCTAAATGTCAGTGGATGTGTTTGTTAATAACATACTTTAAAATTTTGCAATGTGTTGAAACCCAATTTTTGCCCCAAATAATTCTTATTTGGAGAAATTACTGCTACTCGGCTATCATTTCTATATTCTTTTGTATGTCATTTGTATATCATTTTACTGCCTATTAGAAATGAACAGAATAATGTACATTTCACTTTTATTTTATAGGTCAACAGGTCTCTACCTCAATAGCTTTTTGATTCCATTTACAGAAGCCCATTAAGAGATATCATCCCAAAGGCTGACAACAGCCATGGCTTGTATTTGCTTGTTTATTGGGCAGTATTTCCTTAAATTACAACCAGCTGGAGTCCAGACCTCTAAAGATGTTATTGACAACAATAGGAATTTTGAAGAAATTGTGCACCTACTTACCAAATGGGACAATAATGGGGCAGGTGATACTATAGGTCATCACCACAGCAAATATGCAGCATGTCCAGGCATACTCCAGTCCAAACTGGAACTCATAGGCTTGATTCTAAAGGAAAACACAGTAGTGCACCTTACCTTTAATTTTATTATGAATGAAAATAAATGAATGGTGACAGGATGGGAGAGCAATCTCAGGGATCCTGTGCAGTTAACAGTAGTTTGTTTTCTTTGTGCAGAGTTTGCCCTTTTTTTAGGTAACAACTCTCACACAACTTAAAATATATATATTTATAGTGATTTCACAAGATTTCAATAGTTTAACTAAACATTTAAATTATTTAATTTTAGAGGATCCAGAAATACTATCCAGGATGGATGGAAGGATTTCTGGACATTGATGGGCACATATTACCAACTCTTGATAACAACCCTGTTATTAATCCATTTCAAAACCATGGTTCTTAGTAACAACAATCAAGCCTAACTTCTTCACCGAACAAACTATGATTCTGTGCCTTCCCTGAGCCAAACTCGCTTGAAAAGTAGCTCCTGTAAATTGCATCATAATGTCATCGCTACACTCATGCCCAAAACTAAACTAGGATGTTTCTGTTCATGGTTTGTGATATCATGCTACAAAGACTGACTTGCAATAATGCTAATCCATCATGGGAGAGTTTAGATACATCTTACTAAGACATAAACAATGCATAATGGTTTAGCATTATGTTTGAATGAGATGGGACCATTACTGGACTAAAGAAAATAAGCCATGATTAAACACAGTCTGTTCTCAAACAACATTTCGTAAGGTTCTGGCTCCATAAAAACTTTAATTGCCTCACTAGGGGAAATCTAGAAATTTATGGCACCACTTTAAGAGTATTGCTGGATATGACCTATTGACACATAATCCCAGCCATTCAGGAGCCTTCTAATCCCAGCCATTCACTTAGCCTTCTAATCCTACCAGCAAGGTTTCAAATCTCCAAAATAAAAACCCAGCAAACCCGCTTGATGTGGAGCCGCTCAGGTTCAGACTTGGCAAAGCAGAGCCGTGTGGCATAGACAATGAGTCCAGGGATTCGTAATAGTTCCATGGCTGTCCCAATCAGGCTGGAAGTGATAACATAGTTGACAAAGAAAGCACCATTATCGGGAAGGAAAACACACCTGCATCAAAAAAAATCCAGGAAAGTGTGCATGAGAGAGAGGGAGAAAGAGAGAGCATAACATAACAAAACTATATCCTGAGGAAGGCCATATGCAATCGTAACGACCCACTTGCCTTCATGTGTTTTGTGCGAACAAGACACTAGCATCCCACAAATTAAAAATGGTGACCCATCTCACAACACACTCACAACGCTCAACGACACTTACTGAAATTTTATCTCTGCTTGATCCACAAAGTGAGTGTCAAATAGCCAGCGAAAGAAGAGATCCAAACTGGGAAGGGGAAACAAAGAAAAACAGAAGGCATCATAAGCTTGTTACTCTTTTAAAAAACACCCATACCTGAACCCTATTGTGGTTCAGTAAAAATGGGCATATTTCAGCGTATGCAGCTTGAGGATGAGAACAAGTTTTCCGGAGAGATGCGACCAAGCTAATTTAACTCTTTTTAATTAGCAACAGCAAACATGATGTTGTGGTCAAATGGAAGGTAGCAATTAATATTTCAGTGCAGGAAGATATAGTTCCTATAAATTTGAAATAACAGGTTGGATAATATGGGGGTGGGTGGGTTTGTGGAGATGGTGTGAAGGTAGTAAGCAGCTTCTCTTCTCATTTTGAAAAACTATCATCTCTAACACAGCAAACATACTCCCTCTGTATATAATGGAATCAGGTTTCAAAGACTGAAGGCACGAAGCAGGAAATTATGATTGTTTTGTAATGATGATACTATTCCAACTTGGCAGCAGATCAGCTACTCTGCATGTTTTCAGAAGCTTGGAGTAGGTGAAATATTTATGTGGGACCTTGTTCATAGCCTTTGAGAAGCTAGTGATTTTTTAAAAAAAATTAGGAAAGCGTTTAGTGCATCATTTTAGCTGCCTAATTTAATAATGTATTACTTGCTGGCACATTGTTGTTTCTGTTGCTATTCCCATTTTCAAAAGTGTTTGTGTTCCTTTTTTCCAAGGATCGGTTGAGCACAATTATTGTATAGCATTTTTAATGTAGGCCATGACTGAAATGCCAGCAGTCAGACATACATTTTAAACAATATGGGAGTCATGATATCCCAAAATCAGAGGGAACTTGATAGTGCCTTTTCAGACTACAAATTTTATTAAAAGGCATAAGCTTTCATGATGTTGAACAGATGTTGCACATTAAAGTAACATCAATGGATAATTTGGAAACATGAACAAACCCATTGAATATCTATATGAAATATTCCTATGAGACATTGTTAAGTATTTAGTTTATCTATTAACAAAATCATACTCAAACTTTTTGCTTGTCTGCATTCCCAGCCATGGATGTGAACAATCACATAGGGAAGGACACTCAGTTATGAAGGGCTGAAATAATACTATGTGATGAGTGAAAGTGCAGGATGGACAATTAGCCCAGAGATAAGCCCACATCTTTTGTAGGCAAATATGACTGGAACAGTTTTATTTCCGTTAAGCCCATTTTCTGATACCACACTTTATTAGAGTCCCAAAGATGCTTTTTTATGAGGCAACTGGACTTTCTTGTTTTTCTTTGAAGACGTTTTGAAGACAAGATTCAGCAATCCATCTACATCTAAAAGACAAAGGCCACTTTTCTGAAGACAGCCAAGTCCACATTTTGGACAGAGAGGACTGCTGGTTTGAAAGAGGGGTCAAAGAGGCCATTGATGTCAAAACTGAACAGCCCTCTCTCAACATAGGGGGAGGGATACGACATCATCTATCTCCAGTCTACAACACAGTCCTTTCAGCAGTTCCAAGAAGCTCCACAGCCATTTGCACTACTCAGGTGACCCTGAGGACCCAGATAAACCTCCAAGTGGCCTCAACGACTCTCTAAAAGAATGCAAATGACCAACTGTCTGCAAAGAGTATAAATCCTTCCATTCCCCACCATCCAGTCAGAGCTGAAGAAGCTTCTTGGATGAGAAGTGAAACGTTTTCAAAGCAAAACAAGAGAGTCCATTTGCCTTGTGAAAAAGCATCTTTGGGACAACTATGACCTGGATGACCGAGAATCTCCATAGATACTTCATTGCAGTGTAAGTAATATGTCCATAAAAAGAAATAAACCCTTGTCTAAAAGTATCCTTAAACTACTGTCCAGTTAATTTAATATTATATAATTTGATATGGGCAGTATATCAAAGAGGAAAGGAAACGATTATCAGTATGAGGGCCTGCATCCAGGGCCAACCAACACTTTACACTTACCACCACACTCAGCTTGGTGCTTAAAAAAACAATTCCGTTGTATTATCATGAGCTATTCATAATGAAAACCAGATCTATATGGAGCATTTGCAATTTTGCTCTGTACCTGGTCAGTCCAAGTGAAGGCAAGATGATAACCATAAATACCAGAAAGAAATAACACTTGTGCATTGTGATCTGATTTTCACTTGACCTAAAGGAAATAAAAATGCATTTATTTGGGGGATGGAGAGAGAGAACAGCAATGAAAAGAAACCTCACAAATTCTTCAGGAGAAAATTCAAAATGTTACATAATCAATAAAACGTTTCGAAATGTTTTCACCACAAAATTGTCAATAATATGCATAATTAACCCATGTGCCTATATTTCTTTGCAGAGTTAAGTTTGGTTAAACAATTTTGTTTTGCTTATTTTTTTGTTCTAGAAGGAGGACAGAGTTCCAGAAGGGAAGACTGAGACACAGAAATAAAGTAAACACCTCAACGCCAGAGTAAGAAAAAGTTTATCCAGAATGTTTCCAAATATAGGTGCAATGGAAACGTGACAAAGAATAAATCAAAACAATATATACCTGGATACTCGGTCTCCCCTGAATATTTATCCGTTTTTTTTTTACATGTTGCTCTGGCAAGATAAGATTCCCAGAGAAACTCTGAAAATGTAGCAATGTGATAAAAGAAAATTGGAATTACCTGGTCCAATGTGTCTCGAAGAAAGCTGAGTAGTACACAATGAAAGGCAGAAACACAGAAAACGCCCACAGCAGCAGTGTGGGGAAGAATTGAGTCACAATAGGGTTCTGGAAGGTGAGAGAGAAAGGGGATAAGCCAAGTGTTTTTCAAAAACAGGAACTTTTTCTCCATACAATTTCCCAAAAAGTTCTAAGATGTGTTCTTTCTTTTGCTTGGTAGCTCACCCTGGGTTTCTTTTCTTCCTCTGTTTCTGCGTTGAGGATTGTAACTGGTGAGGTTTGATTTACTGGAATATTTTGAAGTGGAAAATGTTTTGATGAAATTAGACTACTTGTCACAGACCCTAAAGTGCCTAGAGAAAAATGTCAGCTTGCACCAGGATCTTTTGTTTGCACTGGAAAAATTTCTGATCAGTAACATCTGTCTTGATGTTATTTGCTACGGGTTACATGAAAAAAATAATTATATTCTGAATATGTAAACTTGCCTAACACAGTACAGTTGTACCTCGGTACTCATTGTTAATTGGATCTGGGAGGTGCAGTGAGTACCAAACCAATTTTTCTCATTAGGAATAATGTAGTGAGCCACAAGGCAGCCGACACTGACAAGTTCTAGCTTGTGTGCGGAGTATCACGCAAACGATGAGTACCAGGACAAAATTTTTGCGTCAAAATGGATTGAACACCAAATTCGATGGGCTTCAAAGCAACTGAGTAACAGGGTATCACTGTATTTGCAATTGATATCCATTTCTTATTAAAGAACTTTCAAAATGAGGTTCCTTTCCAAAAAAGCTAACCACCAAAAAATTCCATTGTTCTTTTTTAAAACATGACCAGACCCAATCTGACGACCATTTTTACCACA
Source organism: Protobothrops mucrosquamatus (assembly GCF_001527695.2). Taxonomy (NCBI): domain Eukaryota; kingdom Metazoa; phylum Chordata; class Lepidosauria; order Squamata; family Viperidae; genus Protobothrops; species Protobothrops mucrosquamatus. Next base: position 865,013 of record NW_015386474.1, read on the forward strand.
GGCATTAAGCAAATCCAGCTTCCCCAATTGACTTTGTTTGTCAGAAGCCAGCAAGGAAGGTCATAAATCATGATCACATGACTTCAAGACACTGCAACCGTCATAAATATAAGCAGGTTGTCAAGTGCCTAAAGCACATGAGGGGGATGCTGTGATGATCGTAAGTGTGAGGACCAGTCATGCATCACTGATTTTAGTACCATCGTAACTTTGAACAAATGGTCATAAGTCAAGGACTACCTATAACTGTGATACAATAAAGGCAAATTCAAGGGGAAAGGATGAGAATTAGATTTGTGCTCTTTCTCTTTCTTTCTACACAGGAGAAGATCACTTATACCAGGGGTAGTCAACCTTGGCTCTTTTATGACTTGTGGACTTCAACTACCAGAATTCCTGAGCCAGCTATGCTGGCTCAGGAATTCTGGGAATTGAAGTCCACGAGTCATAAAAGAGCCAAGATTGCCTACCCCTGACTTATATCATTCCAACAGTACCTTCAATATTAAGTCATTCTGCTACTACAAACTAAAGATATAGCCTGCATTGACGAGGCAGCATCAAGCAAGGAGTTTTTAAATCGGGATGAATAATCCTTCTGGCTCATTGGCGCTCATTTGCTCAGATGGAAACATAGGGTGAGCCTGTGTGTGTACACACATACAAATTTGCACTACACTAGACATATCCTTGCAGGGCATGGTTAGGGGGGGGAGAGAAAGCAAATTTTCCTCCTTTCTAACAGTCTTGAGCAGAGCTGTAGTGAGGGACAAGTCATGAGATCTTTCTTCATCCTAGCCACCCCATTTGTAGATCACCAGTTTTCTGCTCCAAGCTGGGGGGGGGGGGAGGTAGAATTCTAGTTCTTGAGAAAGTAATCAGAAAGAAAAGGGAAGTTATGGGGCTTTTTCCTTTCTTCCATTGAACTCAGTGACAATTGCCATTTTCCTATCCCTACAAACAGCACAGATTAGTGGCCACACTAATTTGTTCCTCACCTGCAAACTGATTAGGATCTTCAGCTGATCCTGGGAGAAGCTACTCTATAGACTACATGTTTTGTACCTAAGGGTTCCTTGGTTCTCATTTGTAAATTAGATTATTTCCAATTCTATACATTTTTTACCTCCTGCGATACCTTATTTGACCTGTATGCTGCTGGGGACCTCTCGGAGAGTGTTGTCTACCCAGGCAGCATTTCATTATTAAGAAGTCTGACTAGAGCAATTATCACGGCCTAACTAGTAGGTAGGCAAGTACAATTTATCTGGAGTGTGACTAAGCATGGAAGACCGAAAAGTCTGGGAGTGAGATGTTATCCCGCCTGAAATAACGCTTCAGGGTCAGTAAGGAATCACAGCTGTGCTATGCACCTTGAGGCTCTCCACAGGCCGTGTAACGTTGAACATGTCCATGGTGTTCACGATGATGGCTGGAGTAGTGAGGAAGAAGAGGAGGAGGAAAAGGCAGATGTTGAGCAGGACAAATTTCACCCACCACAAAGCACCACCAACAGATAAATTCTCCCTGTGAGAAAGAAAGCAGGGGTTGGAGACTGTATGCAACAAAGGCAAGGAAACACTGTCCAATACCAATATGTTAGGGCTTGATTCAAGATAAAACTTCCACCCCTTGTCCTTTTATGACTTGTACATAGATCACAACATGCATTTAAAAACTACAAATTATGCACAGGAAATCTTTCACAACAAATTAGGACTAGATGACTTCTGCTGAACTAAGCATTTATTGGTTCTCTTTTTAAACTAGTCTGAGGGCAAAATTTGTTTATATAATTCCTTTCCTGTGTGGGACAATTTGTAGACATTAACAATGTAAGAAAATAACAATAAAAGCCACATGAACATCTACACAAAAAAATCATGACCATCACAATATTGTCTAAAATCTAAAATTGCAATTGCTGTGTAATGAACAGCTGGACTAAACACTGTATTCACCAATATTTACAAGCAGTACAGAAGATTTGTTCAATACTTCTTTTGCACTTAGTGTCACTCCTAGGCATGCTTTCAACAATATATTTCTCCTGAAATATGCTAGACTGTATGTTATAACAATCACCCCCCCCCCCATGGCTAATAAAGAAACATATAACACTTATAATGGGAGAACTTAACATTTCAATGTTTTTTTTTACAGATTTTTACATGCTGGGAGAAGAAAAAAGAGAAATTACCAGATGATGTCATTGGGCGCAGGGGCATAGCTGACACCCCAGCAATGGGATTTCACCACTGTAGTAACAGATGACTGTTGTGGATGCTTGCGGCAGCGGATGCGACTGTAATCCTTTAAAATACTGGGAAACCAAAAAAGAATTAAGAGGGAGAATTAACTAGCTAGGTTCCTCTTGTTTGTGTTGGAATTTTTTTAAGAAATCATGTTGATTGCCTTATCCAGTCCAATGCTTTTAGCTACATGGTTAGCTACCAATTCATTTTTTTTGTTTAACCCATTTATATCCTTTCTATCTTTTGCAAATGTCTCAATAGACTTGCACACTTAGATTCAGGCATAGCATGAAATAAACTATGCTCATCTTAGTGCATGAAACTAAAAGATTTAAGAAGCAGCAATGCCCCCAAATGGACATCTGATCTTAAATATTAAGGGAGATTTAAGTTAGACATGGAGTATCACCCAAATGCAACCATCAAATAGTTCCAGAATAATAAAAAAATAGAGGGATATCTGTTAATGCTGCCACGGTGGAATAGCAGTAATAAGGCAAGGCATTATAGCTGACTTAATTAAAGGGATGGATGCCTGCATAGGTGGTAAGTGACATCATATGAATCACGATGTCACTGCACAAATGACATGAATTATGGATTTTGCATTAATCTAACACAGTGACTAATGAAAGAATCCTTTCTAAACTGAAACAGCTTTCCTATATACTCAAAGTATTGAGAAATTTCATATACCAGGATTTTTGTCAGTGAAATACTAATAGCAATTATGGGGATTCAAGGTTGTAAACTTGGATATAACATTGTCTTGTTGAAGAAGAACTTACCTAGAATGCATAATTTTCAAACATGTTCTCTCAGTTACCCCACATCAGTGGAAATATAGTGTACAAAGAGATACATAAAGAAGAACTGGCCACTTATTTATAACTGCAGTTCTTCGAGTGGCTGTCTGTGAATGAACACACTGAGATTATGTGTCTTTGCAGAGCAATTTGATATGATGGTAGCCTAGAAGCCAATATGATCACTTTAAAGATTGACCAAAAGAGCCCAAAGATTAAAGAAAACAATGTACATTGAAAATGATCCAGGTCCCAAAGGGCTAATAGAGGAGCTATCAAGGTCAAAATAATTGCTTAGAGCAGGGGTAGTCAACTTTGGCTCTTTTATGACTCGTGGACTTCAACTCCCAGAATTCCTGAGCCAGCTGTGCTGGCTCAGGAATTCTGGGAGTTGAAGTCCACGAGTCATAAAAGAGCCAAGGTTGACTACCCCTGGCTTAGAGCCTTGAGGTTGGCACCTGCTATATAGCTCTGTGGTATTGAGTATGCAAGCAGTTTCAAGTTCTGGTGAGTGGCCTTGGTCAAAAACAGTACATCTTTTCCACTTTTTAAACAAAAAAAAATTGGTGACCTTTGGCCAAGACATGGATGGGACCACAGATCTCTCTGCATGTTACACAAACTTCAGTAACCTCAGTGCTAAATAATCCATCTTCACTGAAGGAAATCCTCAGTTCTAACATTAGCCTTCAATTGCTGTGGAGTGGGCAACACAAGGCAATAGAAGATGCCACGTTGGCTGCATTACAAGCCATATTTAATTCTTTTTGACAAACTACAATGCTTCGGTTTGAAAAAAACTAAATTATTCACCTTCTGTCTTTTGACAGATATGATAGGACTGGAGCCACCTATTCCAGAGAAAATGATGGCATTTTGTCATGAATATATAATAATTGGCAGTATGGAGGAAAAAACTCCAAAGAAATATAACTTGTACAGTATACAAGAATGTCCAATGCTATGTGGGGATTCCAAATATTATTGATGGTACGAAACAGATGGTGTATATTAGAAGCAGCAGAATAAAAAATATATAAAACACCCTCTTGTCAAAATATCTTAAGAGCACGGATGGCCACCTAATTTCAAGACCCCTTTCCCACTGCAGCCAGTATTCAAAATGGATTTGATACCATTCCTGATAGCCTTTGAGTGAAGGAGAAATAGGAGAAGGGGAAAAGGAGGACCAATAAAGCAGCCTGTAAGCCCTGAATAAATTTTTGCTGAGAGAATGAGGCCTTTCATAGCAATTGAATTATCTACTTTTGCCTTTGGAAATGATTTGTAATCAGGTCTGGCCCTACCACTGGAAAAAAACAAAGCAATGATTAGCTAGAATAGGCTGCAGAGCAGTAGCGATAATTTAACTCAGCTATCTTTTTCCCTTGAAGGAGAGAATCGTGTATGCCACAAAGTTTGCAGTTGACCCTCTGAGTCAGTGTTTTTCAAATCTGCCAATTTTAAGATGCCAGCTGGGAATTCTGGGAGTTGAAGTCCACACATCCTAAAGTTGTCAAGTTTGAAAAAAAAATCTTCTCTAAATTATCCTTTAGTCTCAACTGTGGCAGAAACGTATTGCTAATTTTAAAGTACTGTAAAGATTCCACTGCCCATCCATTAACTTCTTAGCCTCAGATAACAAAGGCTTGGGTTGGCCTTGTACTAGGAAGACTCACGTGGCTGTCATTCTTTCATCCTGGAATGTGACGAAGGCCATGTCAAGACGCTTGAGAGCAATCCGGCTGCGTTCAGCATTAAACTCATCTGTCAGTTTCTCCTCTAGCTCCCCATAGTACTGCTCAGCATCCACCTAATCAAAAAGAAATAAGCTTACTTCTTTTTTTTTGTCATT
>NW_015386475.1:0-68483 GCF_001527695.2 Protobothrops mucrosquamatus
CCATTGTTAAGTTTGCATTCGAGCGGAGCAACAGTGCGTATGGCTGGCCAGGAACCAGCCCTTTTGGTTCCCATGGAAAGGCGCTTGGATGATAACCGGACGATCTCCCTTGTTCGTTATTCCCCGGTCCCCTACCCGCTGCTGCTAGAGAATTTAGAAAATGTTTTCAGAAAGTGGTGGCGAGGAAGAGAAGTCATGTCGTTATTAAGGGTGGAATACCATAATACGTGAAAGTTAAATTTAGTGCGTGGTATTAAAGGAGGATTTCTTGCATAAGAAATCTTGTCTTAATGGCATCTTTCTGCTGCTCTGTAAAGAAACAGGGTTTGTGAACTGCAAGGAGAGATGTATTTAAAGGTAATAAAAAACTAAGCACAGCCTTTACAGAGATGAGGAGAAATTGTATTGTAAGTTAACAGTTTATTTATTTATTTATTTATTATTTAAATTTATATACCGCCCTATCTCCCTTACGGGACTCAGGGCGGTGAACAGGCAATAATAAAAATCACAATAAATATTGAATAAAAAGCCTGCTCTAAAATACCCCATATAAAACCCCTAGCAAAGCCCACAGTACATTATTTAATATGATATTTTTAAAGAGGTAACTGATGACCTTATAGATGAGAGAAAGTCTAAATAGGTTGAGCAGTAGGGATCAAAGAAATTAACTATTGCAAAATGGCACCAAACTGATTGTCATAGTTTAGAAAAATAAGATATAGGAACATAACCTGATTGTGGAGGTAGAAAGTGTAAATAAGTTTAAACACTTTCAGTAGAAGAGTTTAACTTAAGAGTGAATAGATTTGAATGTATAGCTTAACTTTCTAAAATGTATATATTTTTTTATTTATTGTGAAGAATTATAGACCTGAGAAAAAGAGGTAAGATCACTGATATCTGGGAATTTGACATTAGTGTTAATTTATCTCTTTATTTTTCAAGTAGGACAACAAGAGACTGAAAGAGAGTTAGAAGCAACACTTGATGAAGTAGCAAACCAACTAGATAAACAAACACTGGAAGAAAAGGAAAAAGATGATGATGATGAAGGTAAATATCATTTATGTGACTTTGTGCTAGAAGTATTTCTAAAATAAGAAAGAATGAGAATGGAGAATTGAAATTCATGTTGAAATGTATATAGATTATTGTAAAAATGGTTTGGCTCACATAGTATTTAGCCATGGGATATTTAAATATGTTTACTGAATAAATAATAAGTTGCCAAAGATCTTTGGATTGCAGTAGGTTAGAAATGCCAAAAATAAATAGGTCCATGTGTCACACTAACTCTGATTTACAAACCTTGTAGGTTGATAGAAGAATACCAAAAGCAAACAAGCCATGTTATGGCTTAGGGCATATATGAATTGTGCTATCTGCTCTTTGATTAAAAGGCTAGGTACGTAATATATATAATATTATACCGGATAATTAGAAAAAAGTCTAATGTACATATTGCATTTGTTTTCAGCCAGATACATGGAGCATATCAATAATATATTAAACTTACATGCTGCCAATGACTCTGGGTGGTGCACAACAATTAATATGTTAACTAGTTTAAAGTACAATGTAAACGCTATCTGAAAAAGTGGATGACATGTAAGTTTAAACAGTTTCATTGATTCAAAACAGTGGTATCGACAGTAAGCTTGTATACACATAGTTAATGTTATTTTATGAAGTTCTTTGTGCTGCCTGAACTGTTTGCACATATTTCATTATTTAACTAGCTGCCCAGAGTCATTTAGGAGAGATGGGTAGTATAGCAATGCAATGAATAAATAAGTAAATAAACTAGGTAACATAATCAGTGCGATTGGCTGGGATTTGCTATCTGTTTATATGTGCAGTATCTTTCCCTGCCAATTTTGTTCAGAATGTGGTTTCCTGCTTGGTAGTTCCTTGTTTAGAACATTGTTTTCTGTTTGATTGTTTTTCTGGTGTTGATCCCTGCTTATTGGAGCATGGGCTGCTGGAGATGATGATGTCTATGTCTAATCTTAGACTAAGCCAAATCTAAAAATGCTAGGGAATTTCTGGAAGCTTGGCATTTAGCCAAATCAGCCATGGGTAGACACATGAGCATAAACCTTTACACACCTTTCAAAGAGATGATAAAAGATCTAGGAAGGAAACAAAAAGGTTAAAATGGGCAAAATTAATCAAAATTTACAAATCCTTGTTCTTATGGGAAAAATGGGAATTGGGAACTCGGTGTGCCTTTTTTTGAGTTCAAAGAAAGCTAGGATATAAATAAAATAAACTATGATTGTGTGTGATCTAGTGCACCGTATCAGCAGTATTTGTGATAAAACATTGCCATGGCTTTATCATCAAATTAATCTTCTTGGAAGAAAATACTGTGAAGATGTGATTGATATATCACTCATTGTAAAGCATTTACCATGATAAATAGTTTTGACTGTACTTATTGGCCAATTCATTATTGTTTCTATTTTTCCACTGCAATAATAGACTAATGGCAAAATATTATATTCTTAGGACATTTTCAATATTTAATATCTATTTGTTTTGTGTAGATGGTGAAGGAGATGGTGACAATGCAGCAGGAAAGAAAAAGAAGAAAAAGAAGAAAAAGAAAGGACGTAGGTGTTCGTTAAATATTGATCATTATTCTATTTGTCTTCCATGAAATGTTCATGAAATACTACTTTATTCTGAATAAAAGCAATGGTTCATTGCTTAGTTGGCTGCCTTATAGCATTGGCAAGCTCTTGAGCAACATTCTTAAATATTGGATTTGCCCTTGTTGATTGGTGAAAAAAAGTTGATCTTCCATCTTAATTAAACTGTAGTATGAAGACAATTTAATATTTTGATTTCATCTTCTATGGATGCTTGCACAAATTTGGATTCTGAAATTAAACATACTATCAATCTATCAATAAATTGTTTCTTTAAAATTTTAGCAGTAAAAGATTATCAGTGAGGCAAAGGATCTAATAGATGCTTTAAAATATTTATAAAATGAGTTAATTTATGTATAGATAGAAAATGACTACAGGTAGTCCTCATTCAGTAACCATTTAAAGTTATGAGGGTACTGAAAGAGGGGATTTACAATTGTTTCTAGTAGTTGTAATTGTTGCAGCATCCTGTGGTCACTTGATTACAATTCGTGTGCTTGGCCACCAGTTCACCGTTATGGTTGCATGGTCCCACCATCACATGATTTCCAATCAGAAGCCAAGGGGAAGTTACAAATGCTGATCATGTGACTATTCAGTGCTTCAACTGTGTGGGATTCGCCTAAGAACCGCAATTAGAACTGCTGCAACTACCGTCATAAATCAGTGTGGTCATGTGATGTCACACTTAATGACTTCACTTTGTGTTGTCCCAAAGGTGTTTTTTCAAAAGGTAACTGGACTTTCTTTGTTTTGCTTGAAGACATTTTGCTTCTCATCCAAGAAGCTTCTTCAGTTCTGACTAAATGGTGGAAGATGGAAGGATTTATATTCCTTGCAAAAATCTTTCTATTCTACACCATTCAGTTAGAACGGAAGAAACTTCTTGGATAAGAAGTGAAACATCTTCAAGCAAAACAAAGTCCAGTTGCCTTTTGAAAAAGCACCTATGGGACAACCATGACCTGGATGACTGAGAATCTCCATAGACATTCACTTAGTGATGGAGTTTCTTGTCCAAATTACTGTTATTGAGTGAGTTCTACCTATATAGCATTATGCAGCATGCAAGTGTGTTGTGGAAAAGGGTTCTCCAACGATCTTTACAAAGATAAGCCAGTTTTTTTTCTGTGAGATACAAATGTAAGACTAAATGGATTAAAACCTAAGGTACTGTAGTGCCTCTGTGTGTACATACATGAATACACAGACATACACTATTTTATTTTTAACAAAAGATACTCTTAATGCTTTATGAGCAGTGTCGATTCTATCCTAGAGGCATGTGAAATATGTTAATATTGTTTTAAACTCACATGGTATCCATAAGACCAGCAGTTTATCTAAAATTGGCCAAGAAAAACTTTTGGGGGGGAATTCTGAGCATTCTGAAAATTGTTTATTTAATATGTATTGTGTTTTTGACTAAAACTCAGACAATAAGCAAGGATTATTTTAAAAAAATATTTGTTGACAATGATTTTTTTTATTCTAAGACAGACTCAAAGTCTCTTTCTGCCAACAGCAAAACTGCAAACAGATCCACCATCTATTCCAATATGTGACTTGTTTCCCAGTGGGATATTTCCAAAAGGCGAGGAATGCGAGTATCCAGCAACGCAAGATGGGTATGTATCTTGATTTGTCTTTTTCAGTGTAGGGTTCAAGGCAGTGATAATTTAATTGATAAGATATTACTTTTAAAAATTCATCGATACTTCAGATATTTTATTTTGCACTTTATAATATATCTGGGCAAGGAATAGGTTTAGCATGCATTTGTATGATTTGTGGTATAGCAAAGTGTTTCCAATAATGGCAGCAGCATGTATGTATGTATATATCACTATTGGCCTCAGAAAATGTATAACCAAAGAAAACCTATCCACAGGGCCTTAGGTTTTACACCTCCCCAAAGATTGAGAAAAGGGCCAGGTCTTTAATAGTGTCCTGAGCATCATCAGACTGGGAACCATCCAAATGTCTGAAGAGATTCATTCTAGAGGATAGTCACCGATCCTAGATCCAAAAAGATGATACTGCTTAATTGATGAGAGCAGGAATATACCTATTCTCCCAATCTAACTGACAATGGAACCAATCAAAGACAAGTGGTCTCTCAAGTTAACAGATCCTATGCTATGAAAGGCTTTGTGGATGATAACCAGCATCATATTTTAAAATTAGTTGCTGAAAATTAGATACGTTCGCAGCCTTAAGTTATTTATAAAAATAATAAAGGCAGAATATAAATATATTATTTGCCTTCCAAATATGAGAAAATGGAATATGGTCATTGCAGGGTATGGCTGATAATTAGGAATAATGTGTACTGGAACCCCAAATCTCTTATTTTTATCTCAGCAGATAATTTGTCAGAGCTATGTAGCTGATTATTACATTATCAGAGTCAGAGTAGGTAGACTTCATAGAATTCTTCAAATTCTTCATTTATACATGTAAAACTTCCAAGATTTGATTCCAAGATTTTTTCTTGTATAGTTAAACAGGGTTCACATACTATGCAACACATAGTTTGTTCGATAATACATAGCTTGTTTATGAGTCCATGAACTATAAATAAATAGCTTGGCCTATTGATTGTAGGCTAGTCATGATGTAGTCAATAAACCATGATTCAGCATGTTCTGTGAACCTAGTAATAATGTAAATACAGTATTTTCATGTTTAAAGAGATAACTAATTACTTGACAGCTTAAAGAACCTTTTGGCATTTTTTGTAGTCATATGGCAAAAAGTGTCAATGTCAGTTTTGAGTTGGATGAAAATTAGTATTTTGAAATGTTACATATTAGTGAATTCCGCTATCACCCTCTGCACCCTCCCACCCCAAATTGAAATTCATCTGATACTTGGTTTGTATTTCACTTTATGGTGACAAATATCTGACTTTTCAATATTAAAGGAGAACTGCTGCTTGGAGGACTACAAGTGATGAAAAGAGAGCACTAGATCAAGCAAGTGAAGAGATCTGGAATGATTTCAGAGAGGCTGCTGAAGCCCATAGACAAGTGAGGAAATATGTTATGAGCTGGATCAAGCCTGGAATGACAATGATTGAAATTTGGTAATAATAATATATAGTAACATTTTTTTAAAATAATGTAACATTTTAATTTAAAAGTAGATGGCATGGTAGCTGACATTTTTTGTGGGTTTAACTTTTAATTATTTTTGGTGTACAAGCCTTGATGAATGCAGAAGTTTGGCATAATGATTCTATAAAGCAATGAAAACTGTTGTTCATTTATTTTGAATAATTACATCTAGAGTTATAGGGTTATCAGTAGTTTCCCAGTATTATGCAAAACTATTTAAAATACTATGAAATATCTATAGGTTTGCATACCACATCAAAGTTTGCATAGCATTTATACTTCTGAAACAGAAAATATTAGTCTTTACACAGTACTGTATAATGTCAATGGTATGCCTAGAAATAATGGACTACTAGAAACAACTGAAACATGGCTTCTATACAGCTAAGTAAATATATGGAAACAAACCCTTTTATGTAATGTAGATGTTTGCTTTTCAGTGAAAAACTAGAAGATTGTTCACGGAAATTGATACGAGAAAATGGCTTAAATGCTGGGCTTGCATTTCCCACGGGGTGTTCTCTGAATAATTGTGCAGCCCACTATACCCCCAATGCTGGAGATCCAACTGTATTGCAGTATGATGACATCTGCAAGATAGATTTTGGAACACATATTAATGGTGAGTTCCTCTTTCTTAAAATATAATCATTTCATTTAGTTGAAGGCAAATTACTTTATCTCCTTTGTATCTGATTTCAGGTCGTATCATTGACTGTGCTTTTACTGTCACATTCAATCCAAAATATGACAGGCTCTTACAAGCTGTAAAAGATGCAACTAATACTGGAATAAAGGTATACTCTGAGAAATAGTACAGTTCTGTCCTTATCCACACTGTAAAACTGAAGATAAAAATAATTTTCATTTTCTTTTGTATATGAATAGTGTGCTGGGATAGATGTTCGCCTTTGTGATGTTGGTGAGGCTATCCAGGAAGTCATGGAATCTTATGAAGTTGAAATTGACGGCAAAACCTATCAAGGTGATTTATTTTCCAGCTAATATATATGGTTATCCTGATGAAAACTGAAGAGTTGGCTTATCTACATATTATTTCTACAATAAAAAATATTTTGAAGTTGATTTTTAAAACATCAATATAGTCTTCTAAATTCTGAATACTGAGTTTTTAAAATTGTTTATTTCAGAAAGTGTAATTTGTCCAGTTGTTAAATATATGTAAATCAGCCAAAATTAAAATAAGATTCATGCATTTATAAACCTAAAGCTTATGAAAATGGGCAAAGTCCATTAAATCTCACATTTCCTGTGATATTTTACACCGTCCTCTTAATTACATATATTTATCTTAGTATTTTACATTTTATGTAGTGAAACCTATTCGGAATCTGAATGGACACTCTATTGGGCCATATAGGATACACGCAGGCAAAACTGTTCCCATTGTGAAAGGAGGAGAAGCAACAAGAATGGAAGTAAGTATAGATACAATCTGATCCTACTCATGCTTACTTGGAGGTCCCATTGATTTCAATGCTTTTAACTTCCACTGTTTTGCTCATCAAAATTAACAGTTTTAAGATGTCATGAGGTGGGTTAAAAATCTAATAAATATACAACACCATATTAGTACAGTGTAATGATACTTGCCATTTTGCTGATGGATAGTCTTCACTGGTAGCTGCATGTAAACATTGAATAAAAAGGGTCCCTATGGTCTTGACAAGAAAGAATCTTTCACCGCTGAATGGATTGCTCCAGTAGGAACTTTGTAAAATGTTAGAACAAAAATATGCATTCACTTTGAAAACTGCTAATTTGCAGGAAGTAAATATTTTGAATCTAAAGTGTATTTTGCACATGTACTGTTTTGCAGATAATATGTACAATTTTTAGAAATTCTACTGTAGTTAAATAATAGCTTTTTGAAGAATAGGTAATGGTCCTGGTATAGACATAATGCTAAATTAGAATTGCTTAGAATCAAAATCTTACAGCTGTATATTTAAAATGAATGAGATTTAGATTCAGTGCGAAACAAACTATGAAGAAAGACTTACTGATTAATTCAGCTACTCTACCTGACATAGGGAATAAAATGATTAAGTTTCTTCTTGATAAAAAAAAATGGCGCATGTTATGTGTAAACAGGATTATGGCTAGATTAATTTTGGAGGGGATAGCCCAGCTCAGATAAATAATTTTGAAGGTATTATATACTCTATAAACCCATGTTTGTTTTTTAATAGGAGGGAGAAGTTTATGCTATAGAAACCTTTGGTAGCACAGGAAAGGGGGTTGTTCACGATGATATGGAATGTTCTCATTATATGAAGAACTTTGATGTTGGACATGTGCCAATAAGGTTAGTGCTGATTTTACTGCATTATATGAAAATGTAACTTTAAGTATGCTTATATTTAGGGGAAAAAGATACTGGCAAATTCAAAACTTGAAAAAGGTGGTAAGAACATAGTGCTTATATGAAACATAATTCTCTTGTGATACATCAAAAAATATAAGTTTTGTTTATTTCTCTGAACAGATGGGAACGTCTTTACTAATATACAACATAACAATGCACTTTCAAATGAGTAATAAAAAGTAGGCAAGCTATCACCAAAAAGTGCTTTATTGGCATATTAAAAGCAGACATCTCTGCCAAATGAAAAGTTCATGGGATAAGCAAAAAATATGGTATAAGCAATCTTTGAAGATGAATTTGGAGGTCATATTTCAAAGTTACACCTAGCTTCTTTGGCATGGTTTAGGCCTTTCTAGCTCTGAAAATGGTGAGTTCATGTGGCATGTTACCATTTTGGGGTTTGGATCTATTGATGGATAAAGCAAGAGGAAAAATTAGATTTGGACAAATTAGAAATTGGTATATCAGCGTAATATCTGCACTTCAAATAAATTAGTATCCTAATTTTGTGCCTTCAAGTTACCACAAATGGCTTCAGTTATTTATTTACTTGCATTTTTATTATGTTTGACCTGACAGACTCTGGGTAGTTAATATTCAGCTCATAAAGGAATCATACTGACATGTCATCATAGTAATAATAAAACAATGGCAAAAACACGTATGAAGTGTAAAGACTATTCACGTTGTGGGCAATATCGATTTCAGTGGTTGCATATTAAGGATCGGATGGTTATTGAAAAGGCCCCATCCCAAATCATAAGGAATGTGTCTGATCACTAAAGAATTAAAATTCACAATGATTAATAGATGTTTTCCTGAAAGGAAATAAAGCCAATAACCAAATAAAGCTGCACTGCACTTCCTAGATTTGCTCATTATCATGTTCTTTGATCACAATCCTGTAAAACACTTTTCCAGGCAGTTTTAACAGGCTAATCTTGTTGTAGTTTTTGCATCCACTCTTACTACCTTTCCCTTTGTATAAGTGAACAGTATTGGCATTCTTTCCAGTTGTCAAGCAAGTTTTCACACACAAAGAATTTGCCCAGTCACTCTAAAAGCAATCCACATCTACATAATTTCTCATCTTAATTTTTTGCAGGATTCCTTATATGATTGTTCTTATCTGTACACTCTTATCATTCCCCCAAGCATCCTTGTTCATAACTTCCCATTTGTGTAGTTCCATATGATTCTGTAAAACAATTGTTTTAATTATTCCAAGCATCTTTCATGTCTTTCATTACATTTATTTTTATTCTACTGGGACATTTTTTTCATTCATTCTATTTTTGCTCTCATTTCTTTAATTTTTTTTTCATAGATTACTCTCTATCCGTTATTGAAAGCCATGTACTAATAAGCTGCCCAGAGTAACTGATCATGTTGAATGTCTGATCTGATTCTGTATAATTATTTCAATTTTCATTAATGCTTGTTTTAAATTTATACATTTATTATTCTCTTTCTTTTAGGCTTCCAAGAGCAAAACACTTGCTGAATGTTATCAATGAAAATTTTGGTACTCTTGCCTTTTGCCGTAGATGGTTAGATCGTCTGGGAGAAAGTAAATACCTAATGGCACTGAAGAATCTATGTGACTTGGGTATAGTGGACCCATATCCTCCTCTATGTGATATTAAAGGCTCATACACAGCACAGTTTGAGCACACCATATTATTGCGTCCAATGTGCAAAGAAGTTGTCAGCAGAGGAGATGACTATTGAAATGTCAAAGCCATTACCTCACTTATGTACTCCGTTGGAACATGTTATAACAGAATAAATTTGCAGTCTGTTTTAACAGTCAACTCAATGTGATAACTTTCCATGTTCAGAAGAAAAGAATTTAATCAAAGGCAAGTTCTCTAATGTAACTAAGGAAAAAAAACCAGCTACTGGGGCTTCTAGAATATTTCAGATTACTTCTATATTTTTCTTTTGTGAGAAATATGCTACAAAGTGTTATTTTTAGTTTGGAATGAGTTATACATATTGTTTGAAATAATTCTGAAAAAATGCTTTTCGGATATTTATATATTACCATATTCTTACTTGAATGCTTTGAATGATCACAAATGATTTCTGCACCTAAGCTGTCTTTGCTGTTGCCTTTTAAACTGCCTGGAATTTATTAATAAATCAATAAATCACAAATTCAAATAGTTTTTAAAAGTGTCACAATCCAAGGCAGTAACACACTGGAAAGTCTCTCCCATTAACCCACCTGCTGTTAAGAAAAAGTTTCCAGTATAAGCACAGCAAGCAAATACAAAGCATGGTTTAGTTTTCAATTACATTGTGTACATGTTTATTTTGCTTCCTTATTTTGCTTTGAATTAAATTACTGGGTTTTCTTTCTGATATGCTAGAGTGGGCTAGGACTGGCCATTTTTCTTGCAGTGAAATGCTGTACTTTTTTTAACTGTACTTTAACCGTACAAGGGCTTTAAGAGAAATAAATGGGAAATCATGATGGGCTGGCATAGAATTTGAGGGAATTTTGCAGCTGCTTGACCTGGTTGCAAAATTAAGCAGCACTGAAGCAACATATGGTAAATCCAAGGCTTAGACTTGGAATTTTTTAAAAAAACGGTGTAAATACCTCTATAGTATTTTTAGAAAACTGCAGTGGAGTGCAATATAGAGAATTGCAATGGTGTATCCATGAAGTTACCTGGAATCAAACTCAAAGGTCATTTTATTTTTTTGGCACTGTATTGCTTATTAAAATAGTACAGTGTTGCTTATTGTATTGCTTATTAAAACCCTCTCAAATTTCAAGTGTGGGATCTATTCGGTGAATTCTCTGCCATTCCTGTATGATAAACACTAGCTAGTGTTCATATTCCTGTTCTATATCAGGCTATTTATACTAACTACAGTGTGAGCTTCTATATTTTTTAATTTATTAGAAATTTTTACTTATAAAGGCTTGATACAAGTAGTTCATCTCTTATGCAGTATGGTTGAAGCGAATCAAAATCACACAGAATCATTCTGTTCTTAACATATAAAAAGTTTGAAGCATAATGCTTTTTGTTCTTTTCAAACCAGGAATATTAAATCAACTTATAATGTTTGCATATATGATTAATAGAACATTTAATAGTTGATCCAAAGGTTAAAATTGTTAAATATGTTGGTGAAGCTACGGTGTAGTAATTGCAGGGCTTATTAAAGTATTGTATGAACTATTTAAGAGATTTCTTACTTGCAGTACTATTTAATTTGGGCATTTTGAAGCTGCTAAATATATTATAGCTTTGCCAAGCAATAATCTTGGTTATTGCAATTAAAAATACATGATGCTGAATTCTTAAGAACCCAGAAAGGATACTTCAGTTTTAATAACTTTCCATGTTTTTGTAGACACTAAAAGAATATTTTAAGTATTGGCCTCTTATTATTTGTGTTAGAAAAAGTATACATGTAAAAGACTGCAAGCAAGTTGTAATCAGCAGGCTGCTGGGATACGGCTTATTGTACTGCAAAAAGTTTCACAAATCTTGGGGAGAACTGATGAGAAATCAAGTATAATTCCTAGGGAAAAAGGAGAAAGAAAAATAGAAACAAGAGGATACCAGGATAAGAGAAATATAGTAGGAATTTAGAATGAAGTATCTGTTACAAGATTTGGACTCAGCGTTCAGTGTTGGCCTTGTGTGTCCAAATGAAGAAGTTTTAATATTTATATGTATTATTACTACAAAGACAATAGAACTGGAAACAGCTGAACAATCAGCACTATGTTTAAGATTTTTTGAAAAACAAAGTATAAACAATAAGCATGCTATTTTTGACTTTAGGTTTTTATGAAAGCTGAAGCCTTTCCTTCACACCACAGCTTTTTTTTTTTTTTCAACAGAGAAACCAATCAGTTCTTTGAAATTAAAATATCTATTGTCGCTACTTGTATTACTTAAGCTTAGAAAGGTGAAACTCTTTCTTGGCAAGTGTATAAAAAGAAATAAAAAATGTTTTACATTTGGAATTTATGCTAACCTAAATGTTAAAGCACAGGCTAAAAAGAACTACCTGAACTGATTGTACAGACAGACACTAGGGCTTCTTTTAAAAGATTAAATCTGTGTCACAGAATATAAATTCAGCATGGGTGGAAGTGAAATCCGATGCATTGTAAATGTCTTTTAAGCTCATTGTATTATTCCTATTGAGATTTTCCTCAGTCCTTTTAATTTCTTACTAAATCCTTCTTTTTCATATCTTCTATTTCTGTTCTGTTCCTCTTTCACATTATTTTATTTACAGATAATCTTGTGCATCTTTTAAAGTGGTAAAAACAGAACTTTTGCCCTCTGAATTTGTAATGTTATCTGCCTGCAAATAACTTGCTCTTTAGTGTGCTTGCTCTACCATGTGTCTTTCACCTGAACCATTGTGTTCTGAAGACTGAATTATTATATCTTTTGCTACCTCGCGTGATGCAGAAAATAATACATGGAAAAGAAAAAGGTATCTGCTGGAGTAGGCTGGCCTTGCAAACAATAGCCATTAACATGAAACATGCAGAGGAAGGCATAATTGCAATATTTTAATCTAAGAATGAGATTCAATGTAATTATTACTGTAACTTGGACAAAGACCCTCTGTATTACCACTTCCTGGGTTTGGCTTTCTATGGATCTATTCTGTGGCAAGAAATCAATTATTCAAGAGTGCTAACTTGATTCTTAAAAGTTTCCTATGAAGAATTAAAATAGATTTCTATGTAATCTAAGCTATATCTAAAGTCATTTTTGCAAACCTGTTTTCAGAAGAAATGGTAAGAAGGCTCGAGTGCTTATTTCCCACGTGAATGTTCCTGTATGCGAATGTATGGTATTAGCAGCCTTTCTTACCATTAAGAAATTTTTGCATCGGATACTTCACAAAAGATGAGAATGGCTTCTCCAAATCATGGAGAAAATTTTTTGAATTCCACAATTTGAGAGAACTGTAGTTCAGATAACTTCATATTTAGGACAAAAAGTTAAAGGCAATTTTGGATGTTTTTTTTTATGTTCTGGAGAATTTTAATTTGTGCATCATTGTTGCAGTAGTATGAACAACATACAGTATTGCAATCTAGACATAACCTAATTTTCCGTCCAATTTGCTCAGAACGACCCTCTTAATTACCAAAGCTAGCCTATGCTGCAGTTTTGCATTGGATAAATGAACATAAAGGAGCAACTGAAATTGAAGCACTCCAAAGAAAATTGAACACAAAGGGCTTTAAATTTAGATAGGGGGGAACACCCTAGGCTAAAAATTCATTAATATGTACAGAGCAATATTCTGAATTTTTGTTTTCCAATAGAAACTATAAACAGCATTTAGGAAAATTACTCTATGCTATGTTGATAACCTGATTGATACATCTGTACTGTAAAACCTTACTAAACAAAAACAACCATGTTTCCAGGTGTTATAGGAGTTATTATCTTCCATGGATTTTACTATGGCAAGTCACAGATCAGAGTAGTTATTCCTCAACTTATGATCATAGCTGACCTTGGAATTAAAATATAAGTCGTGGTCATTAAGCAGGTCATCACGCAATAAACCCAATTTTATATAGTTTTGAGGTGATCATTAAGCAAATTACCATGGTTGTTAAGCAAACTCATTGTCCACAATGGGCATTTTTTACAGAACCAGTAGAAAATGGGTTTCTGGCAACATAAATTGCAGTCATGTTGACTGTTGGAGGGAATGGCACTGTAAGAACTTCAAATCCAGAAGGGGGGGTCTGTCATTACTTCAGTCACTAAGTGACTGGTTGTAAGCCAAGGACTACCTATCTATAGATTAGATACAGAATCTGTGGCAGAAAACCTACGAGCTCTTGTTTTTTTGCAATTACTATTGCCATTTACACCTTCCTCACAGGTTTCCATTTAGTTCAGTATTCCTGGAGTGAAGCAATAAATAGGCTAGGGAAATGATAATATTCTAATGTTCTTACTGATCTTTCTAGTGATTTAGTGCTTTAATAATATGTGAGAAGTGTCGTACTCTTCGGTTACAGAAGAAAGAGAACATTTTAAATGCCCAGAAGAAAAACACATTTGTTACCATCATATCTTTTAATCATGAAAGCAAGACAGATTCCTGCAGACAAGATCCACAGAACTGCTAGTACTAGTATAAAACACAGCTTTTAATTTAAAAATAGTCTAGAGTTTGCCCACCCATATTCCTCATCTAAGTTTCCTACTTCAAAATACTAAAATGCTGAAAAACAGCTTGAGGTAAAATTTAAAGATTCAAATGGAAGATTTTCTCTTAACAATAGCTATATATGCTAGTAACTTGGGAAGTTACTGTCATGAATGAGTTTAAAAGGTATAAAAGATCTGAACATGTAATAAAATTTGGCTCCAGAAAGCAGATTTAGTACATTATTGCGCTTACTTGCCTAAATACATGCGCAAGTGACAATTCAGACTTATCCTGTACATAGCAATTTGGCTTTGAATTAGCTGTTACTTTTCACATTGGAGCCATTAACTTCAGTATTTGCCTGTTTTCCAGATGGTGAATCAAGACTTGACATTCTCCAATGTCCATTCATTAAAGTAACTCGTTGGGTATAAAACAAAATATATGCCTGGGCCTTGCATACTTCTTCCATAGTGCACATGGTGAGCTTGGAATCATTGCAGTGTACCCAGAACCCTAGAACAATGAAAAAATAATAATAAAAATGGTAACATTGATGTTTTCTTCTAAAAGCACAAGATTTATATTTTTATAATTTAAGAATCTATAGTTTATTAAGTATATAACTAACATTGTGCTGAACCAGACCAAAGATTTAAGTAAAGCAGCACTGTGCTCCCATAGTAACCAACCACTTCCATATGAAAGCCACAACAAATTAAATTAATTCAAGCTGTGTAGTGATTTGTAATTACAGATAGGCAACATTCCTAGTGTAATGAAGATACACACACACACACACACACACACACACACCTTTCAAAGTTCTCCAATACAAAAACAGCTGTATCTGAAATAATTATATGAAACAGTTTCTAATATCCAGGGAAAATGGGATTTCATGCAAGGTAGTTCAGCTAAGAGACTGATCTTTCAATGTTATATGCTATAATTTTTTCAGATTTCCAGATTATGAACCTCAAGAATGTAAACATTACTTATAACATAAAAATATCTCCAAAATTGCCATAACCTTATCAATTGCATTTCTCATAAATCCAGTAATCTGTGCATTTCCATATGAATTACCTCCATCTGAATTATAGCAATAGGCAGTGTAGTGTCCTGAACCAAATCCTTTGCCATGATGCATCACAACAGCAGACAAATCATAAATAAAGTAATCTGCCATAAGGGATTTTAGAGATTTTCTGCAACAATAGGGTTCCATGTTTAGTATCTCATCAAAATTGACATGCACACCAATCTTCTCACGATGATTGCGTCCTGACCATCTACAGGAGGAAAAATGAAACTTTTTTTTCTTTTTCATATTTTGAAAGAATTTGTTACTTATTTTACTTTTATAAATTAATTTACTACTAAATAACATAGTAGTCCAATAGTCTAAAAACACTGTGTACTACAGGAAGGAGTATGACTTTTGTTCAGTATCATAGCAATGAATCCAAACTGAGTTATCATCATATCGTCTGTTCAATGCAGGAAAATCAGAACTAGACAGCTGTAACATAGCTAATCAGCCTCTGTTTGAAGATCTCTACTAACACTCTCCACAATGTTGCTACTTAATTTGCCTTCATCTTCAAAATGTTCTTACATTTAAGAAAATTCTTTTAATATTTAAAATACCTTGCAATTTAAGCATAAAAGATCTGCTGGACTTTATTTTTTAGTAAAATTTCTATATATTGAGTTTCTGATTCAGGTCGTTCTTGTTTAATTACTGCCTTGATGAGTGAGCCTTTATAATTATAATGGCAATAAAAACAACTTCACAACCAATTCTTCCATTTGTAACCTTCAATAAAGCAAAGCTGAAATAAGTTCATAAGCTTGTGCTTTCACTCAAGCAACTGCTTTGCTTAATGACTGAGATGCCAGTTCCAATTCTGGTTGCTAAACAAGAACTATCTGTATATGGTTTCCACCTCCAGGGAGCTCCCAATGAAGCTCCCAGTGAGTTGCATAGTATTCCTCTCATCTTCAAACTTTATGGAAAGTCTTCATTTAAGTCCAATTGACAATTTTGCTTTCTCTCATAAATCTACTTGTTTTGGAATGGATAAAATGTTTAAAGTACTTTATATCAGCTGTAATAATTATTACAAAACATTTCTTAATTACTTTCCTAAAGACATTATAGTAATGGGGATGCCATATAGAGAATGTAGCTTAATGACCATTAAAGAAGAAATACTTTATTGAAAAAAAGTAAAAAAGTAAAAAAAAAAAACCCCTCACAAATACAATTTACGTTACCTGAATCGCTTAAGGTGTAACCGCAGAATCTGAGGTAGGTGGCACACCAGAAGCTGCTTCTGTGCCTCTGTGAGTAGAACAGGTTTAGAAGAAAATTTTCTTCGTTTTGCTGTAAGAAAAATAGCCTCCCTCTAATTTATAGCAGATCACATCATAAAATTAGATTAATACCCTTTAATATGTGCATAATATACATGATAAAAATACAAATGAGGCATTCTAGAACTATCCCAAAATACAGTAACAGAATTTTTGTGGATACCAAGTTAAATTAGAAAGAAGTAATCACTTTAGAACTATCATAAAAATACATTTTGATTGGTAGAACAGTCAAGATACAATTTAGATTGCAGTATATATTCATTGGTAAACATGCAAAATGTAATAAATAGCCACTTGTGCTAATGATGTAAGCACAAAGTTTGTTTTACATTCTGTTAAAATATTTCACATAAGTAACATTTTTTTTAAAATAACCCTATTAGTTGGTTAACATCATATATGAAAATCAGATCCCTGAGTACATACAGTCTTTACTCACTGTTGCACTGGTTACAGGCATATATCTTCCCTTCTAAAGCTTCAGTTTCTGTAAATTTGGCCAACATCTCTGTCAACAAGCATGGATACTGACAGGTTGTCTCTCTCCCATTGCAGTGGTATCTTTCAGGAAATTCCAATGACAAGTCCCAGAAAGGCTCTACAGTATTTGATTTGTTGTCACATGCAAGGCATGTTACCTGTCAATACAAACCATCAGTTAATCTGAATTTCCAGTTCTACATGTTTCCCCAAAAATAAGATCTATCCAAAAATAAGCCCTAGTTTGATTTTTACATCTGCGCCTAATATAAGCCCTACACCCAAAATAAGACCTAGGTTTGGGGCAAGGCACACGTGTAAAATTCAAGCTGGGGTGGGGGTGGGGGGTAGAGATGACCTATGCACCCTGCACCCACTTACCTTAGGACCCCTGTAGCCAGGCCTCCCGTGCCCCAACACCTGTCACACTGCTGTCCGAGTTCTTTTGCGGCTACTTGCGGCCGGCTGCATGTGGCGCATCATGCTGGTGCCGCTGCTCGTGCTGCCACAGCACAAGCCATGTAGCCTCCTACCACGAACGGTGGCACCGGCACGATGTGCTATGTGGCTTCCTGCTACGAGCAGCCGCAGAACTCAGGCGGCACAACAGATATCAGGGCGTGGGAGGCCTCGCCACGGCGATCTTAAGGTAAGCAGGTAAGACATCCCCCGAAAATAAGACCTGGCACCTCTTTTGGAGGCAAAAAAAATATAAGACCGGTCTTATTTTCTGGGAAACACGGTATATTTGAATAAACGATGCAAAGACAAATTACTTGTTTTCTCTCTCATCTTGTAGGATCTTCATCCTTAATTTTAAATGGATCCACTGACATTTAAAGATTAAATCAAAATTGGAAACTATAACTAACTTTTCCCTCAAAGGGAAGGGTTAATTATATTATAGCAAAGTACAGTTTTATAGAAGAAATCATATAATGTCATACAAGTGTATATCTTAAAATTATAAAAACTTTGTAGAAAAAGCCCAGTTGTCATGGTTCCGACAGAGACAAATAAAGCAGAACTCCGAGGCTTGCAAGTTCCTCAAAGAACATGTTTATTGATACAAAGTATCGGCACGTCAAAAGTGAAACCAAGTCTGAATAGACACGTAACAATCCCCAATACAAAGTTAAGAAATCCCACCCCTAAAGCTATGCAAGCTATTATATTGCCCAATACATCTTCTTGGCGGGCTTTCCACGAAACACCCAGCCTACAGTCCCGGGAGCAGCCGATGACCTTGGTTCCCATGGGAGAAAATCTGTTTAGACTAGCGAAGCACCTGATAAACCCCCCTCCCTTTGTGCTATGTGTCAACTGAAAATGAGTACAGATCTGGGAGTCTTCAAATAAGCAAAGTATATTTGGATCGGCACATTTCACTAAGTTTCCAATTCATACAAGCCCAGAAAAGTTACAACAAAGATATTATGGATGGATGGGCTGCATACAATATTTAATTGTATTTCACTGTAGGAAATTTGTATAAAACAAAACACTTTTTTTTAGCCCCAAAGGCTTACTGATTTAAAAGCTTTAATCTCTAAATAAATGCTACAGTGTGCATAAATATACAGGAAAGACCAATGAAGAATAAATTAACTGAAATTAAGATGACAAAGAATACAGTACAGTCTGACCTATTTGGATATTTGTACAGTATAAATATTTGAATTTAAAGAGAACAAATTGCTTTAGATCCAGCGTGGGTACTTTATTCTACCTACTAGCAGCTCCTTAACATTATTCTCTTCCTAAGCTTGCATGGTAGACTCATGGCTTAGGAAATAGTGGCATTCAGGAGATCTTATGGAAAGTATAATCGCATGTTGGCTCCCTTTCATCATATATTTCCCTGAGATATGCAAGCCCAGAAAAGACATAGACTTTTTACTAATGATTGATGAAGCAGGATCCAAAGCACATGGTCCATTTTTTATCTCAATACTCTTATATTTCTTCTCTGAAGTACAGTATACAACTAAAATCTTATAGGAAATATAAAGAATGTTGCTACAGTAATATATTTGCTATCATATGTATTATGAATTATTTCTCTTCTCCCTTCAAATAAAAAAATTCAAGGCCTGCAAAGTGAGGCTGAGCAATCTAATTTCAAGCTCATATTGAAAAATCCTAGTTTTAACCACTGATTTTAGAAATGATTTTGTTTAACAATTTAGCTTAAGCAGACCACCAACTAAAACTGCAACTTTGCTTAACACATAAGCTATCTTGTCTTTGCAACTGTGAAGAATTATAGTTGTGGTTTGCAATTCTCTTCATCCATGATCCCAGGGTCCTTCTTGTATGACGAAACAACAGAGATGGGTGGCTCAGCATATGCTATTACTTGGAAATATCTGTGGGAATCTCCATATAAATGTCATCAAACGCCCTTGTTTCCAAATTTGTGCAAACATACCATCAGGGGACTATACTAATTTTCAAACACTTGTAAATATCTCAGAATTTGCATATCATGACCAGAGACTGCTTGCAGATCAACAGTGAGGGATTTTTACAATTGTAGAACTCTGTTTCTGGACTCAAGGAGTATGTAAATGAAGACCCATGCTCACCTAAGTGAGAATCTGTCACCTGAGTATAAAATGAAGTCTTCCCTCATTAGGAGCAGACATAGTGCAGATCCTTTAAAAGCAAACTTTCCAACCACAAAATAATTATCCAATCATAGCTACCACAATAAGGCATTACTCTCTCTCTCTGTCCAACCCACCTCACAGGGGTGTTGTGGAGAAAATAGGAGGAAGGAGTATTATGTATATTTTCTGCTTTGAGTCATTTATAAAAATAATTGCAATGAGATAATCTAATCAATCTAATTAATGGGATAACAATCTAATCAATCTAACAAAGAAATAAGGATAAATTACATGCACACAGAGCATTAATGACATTCAGAAGTAAAATATACTTGGATAACAGAAGATGTTCTAACAAGCTATCTGAATTGGAATTCCAGAGCAGTTGATGGAATTCCAGAGTAGTTCCATCAAAGAAAGTAGAGATCTTTTGGAGTAATTGAATTGTGAATCAAAGTGCTGGAAGCTTGACAAGATCGATTTTAGAAACAGATTCAAAGGAGCACATTGTTTAAATTACATTGTTATATTATATAAAAAGTAAGAAAAAATACAACAGCCTCATACTTATACCATTGCAAAAAAATTCAGGATGATTCCATTAGAACCTTTTTTAATTAACACATTTTTTATTAAAATGCATACATGTTTGTGAACTGCAATTCACTTCATCAGATGCAAGTGAGCAGCTTTCATCAGATGTAAGTGAGCTACAGCTCACAAAAGCTTAAGCTAAGCTAAGCTAAAGTTGTTTAGTTGGAAAAGGTGGTACTATCATAGACAAACACAGCTCTAACAGGATTAAACACCCATTCTGCGGCTAAATGGAAATAATTTTTCATTTAACCAAGCTCTTAAATTATGGAAATGCTGTTGCTTATTTTTACTTGTTCTGCTGAATTTATTTTACTTTTGAAATTACCTCAAGATCTTTACTAAGGAACAAGTATTTTTTATATTTGTTAAAATACAGGTAATCCTCAACTTCCAACAATTCATTTAGTGACCATTCAAAGTTACAAAGGCTTATGACCATTGTAGCATCCCCACGGTCACGTGATCAAACTTCAGACACTTGGCAACTGACTCATATTTATGAAAGTTGCAATGTCCTGGGGTGATGTGATCACCTTTTGCGAACTTCTGACAAGCAAAGTCAATGGGGAAGCCAGATTCATTTAACAATCGTGTTACTAATTTAACAACTGCAGTGATTCATTTAACAATGGTGGCAAGAAAGGTCGTAAAATGGGGCAAAATTCACTTAATAACAGTTTCATTTAGTAACATAAATTTTGGGGTCAGTTGTGGTCATAAATTGAGAACTACTTGTAGTTCTAAAGTTTCATCTACAGGGAATCCCTGTGCAATGTAAATAAAATTAAAATTCAGTTCTGTTATT
The DNA here is from genome assembly GCF_001527695.2 of Protobothrops mucrosquamatus. NCBI lineage: Eukaryota > Metazoa > Chordata > Lepidosauria > Squamata > Viperidae > Protobothrops > Protobothrops mucrosquamatus. The sequence continues at coordinate 21,222 of NW_015386475.1, forward strand.
AAATATAACAACTTTAAAAGCAGAAAAGCCTTCAAACAGTGAAGGCCATAAAAAGATTAACTTAAAATCTTTTGTCTTTGTACCAGGAGAAATTCTGGATTGATGCCAGTTATACTTTCTTGTGACTCTCAGAGTAAGAGTATTGTCACAAGTAATGTCTTCTTTTTAAACACATTCTGCTTGTGTACCAATAGAAGTCTGTGTAACTATGACTTTACACTATCATAATATGCTGGCAGAACCATAAGAAACAAGACAATTCTTAATTTAAGAAATAAGTGATATAGCAGGCAGGGACTGAAGCCTGCTTGAAACAGTACAAAATATTGCTTACTCAAAATACAATACTAAGTTGGATTCTGATTTAATATAAAACAGTAAGGAAGCTGAGTCTGCAATCTTATACTACACTGAATTTTCCATCACTCATTCACTGAATAATCTTATTCTAAAGTATTTACCTGACTTAAAAGCTGTCCATGAAAAATAGTGTTGACCACATTCAAAACTTTTTTAATGAGTTTCCTTTGAGAAGCTGGAATGAGGGTCGGACTTTTTGCTCTAACTGTCTCCAATTCTTGTTGGACTTTATCCAAAAGTTCACAAAGAAATTCCTGAGCATCTTGTTGGGCATAACCATGGAAGGCTGGGATTAGTCTCCACACAGAATGGAGCATGGCAAAAGGAGACACCAATGCCCACTTGCCAGACCACATAACTTGAAACAAAGTATGTAATTCATGACAAAGAGAAATGTACTTTGAACTTGGTTCCTTGGGCTGAATAAGTTCCATATTTCTATTACTTGATCCACCACCACTTAAACCAGATGATGTACTAAATCGCCTTGCAGAAAATGTCTGGTGCTTAACAAAGGTTTTGTGTTCTTGAACATCAAAGGTAGCAGACAGAGGCTGCTTTGTAGATGATCTTGTTTTGCCACTGGCTCCAATTGCTAACAACTCTTGTGTTTGGTTTAAATCAAGCTTTAAAAAACATTCCCTAAATATGAACAAATGACTCAATACCTGAAGAATAGAGTTCATATAGCAAGTATTTCCCAAGTTTCGTAGTCCTGTCACACCAGGAGTCATAGTAGATCTTCGTTTGGCTGGAGAGTCATTAATTTTTTTTAACTTTGCATCATCTGAGGTAGCTGTTACTTTCAGCTCTATATCAGAGCCCAAACTTTGTGGCATTTTTAGTGCACAGACTGAAGATTCTTTGTTTTGTTTTTGCAAGCGAAAGCTTTTCCTTGGTGGTATTTTTTCCATTTCCTCCTTCAATTGACGTTTCCGCTCTTCTCTTTTCTTCCTAGCATTGACTCGTCTTTCTTCTGCCTGTTCACACAGCTTATCTTCTTCTAAAATCCTTTTCCCAGTTGGTGTTAGTTCAAACCAAGTTCTAAATACTTTGCCCATTAATGCATGCCTCCTGTGCCACAGGGCTGTGAACATACGGTCTTGACTTCGAAGCAAAGCTTGAGCATTATTATGTGAAAGATCATCGCTTATGCCCATAGATCGCAGAATCCTACCACTCCGAGTAGTACAGTCATAATTCTGGCTCTTGATTGCACTTAATATACTTCGTAAAAGTTTTATGTCACCAGTTGCGTTATCATTAAGAACATAATCATCACAAAGGTAGCAAAAAATGTACAGCTCATTTACTTCCAATGCTACTGGATGATTGCTTTCCTGAAAGTGCTTTAGTGCATGTTCTTCAATATATCTTCCACAAGCAACATGAGAGCAACTGAGACAGGCCCATACAGATTCTGTAGTATTGCATACCATACAATGCCATTTGTGAGGATTCACAATTGAATGGTCCTGGGCAAGCCGCAGTCGGCCTACATGCTTACATTTATCCATTGTCAATCTCACAATGTTGAGAATATACTATAGAAATTCATCAGCCCAACAGTTTCTTAGGTTTTGCATTTTCGCCTGAAAATGAGGGGAAAAAATAGATTTCATTATGCTTTTAGTATCACGCCACAAAAAATGAAACGATTAAGACTCTCAGATCAATAACACAATGAAAGTAAGATATATGTATATATATATTCATAATTGTCTCTAGGAAGCTATGTAAAAACATCCAAATTTGAAGTACTGTTTCATGTTCAAAAAAATTATTTTGATCCTGTTCTGTCCATTCTGAAAACAGCACTCTTTGTCCCACACACAGAGATTTAAATCACAATGACTAAAATCAACTCCACTTAGAACTGTCTTTAAAGAAAAGAGAACACACAATGTATATTTATAATGACTGACATACTGTGGCCCAATTTTTAGTCATTAGGGATCTTAGTGTAACGTATCACAGACACACACACACACACACACACACACACACAGAGAGAGAGAGAGAGACAGACAGACAGACAGAGACAGAGAGACAGAGAGAGATCCAATAATTAGGAATCCTTATTGCTCTTATGCTGGAGGTCAACCTTATATCCTGAAATGGCAGCTATTACATGAGAGGTTTTAAAAAATTAGTATGGGATAACTCACAAGACTTTATGTAAAATTCTTAAAATAAAGATCTTAAAATAAAGGTCTGTTAAATTAGTACAGGTAAAAGATTATAAAGAAGAGGAGGAAGAAAGTATTTTTGAAAAGAAAAATGACAATAAGGCAACTCTGTTCTTTTATTTGTCTCCATAGCTTTTCAGTATAAACTGCCACAATCACAGAAACTACTTCAAATCATTTATACCAGGGGTCCCCAACCCCTGGTCTGTGGACCAGTACCGGACCGTGGCATGCCAGTAACTGGGCCGCACAAACAAGTGAAACCCCATCCACGAGATGCAGGCAGTACATGAAACCATGCCCCCTCCGGTCTGCAGAAAAACCTCTTTCCACGGAACCAGTCCCTGGTGCCCAAAAAGTTGGGGACCTCTGATTTATACAAAGGTTCCTACAGCTAGAAAAAACAACCTGCTGTTATTTGTTAGCCAAGGATCCTTCATGATCTGTCTGTCTGTCTGTCTGTCTGTCTATTTATATAACCCATGAGTTCAAAAACAATCTCATATCTTGCAGTATATAATTTACAAAAAGAAAATGATACAGGTAGTCCTCGACTTACGACCACAATTGAACCCAAAATTTCTGTTAAGTAAGACATTTGTTAAGTGAGTTTTGCCCCATTTTACGACCTTTCTTGCCACATTTGTTAAGTGAATCATTGCAGTTGATAAGTTGGTAACCCAGTTGTTAAATGAATCTGGCTTCCCCACTGACTTTGCTTGTCAGAAAGTCGCAAAAGGAGATCACATGACCCATGGACACTGCAACCATCATAAATATGGGTCAGTTGCCAAGCACTTGAATTTTGAACACAAGATCATGGGAATACTTAATAGTCGTAAGTGTGAAAAACAATCTTTTTCAGTGCCGTTGTAACTTTGAACAGTCACTGAACGAACTGTTGTAAGTCGAGGAATACATGTATATTACAGGATAATTTCAGGAAGGTAAAGTGATAAGGATTCATTAATTTGAATACTTAATCTAGCTTTTTTTCTAGGTTTAAAGATATTTGTTATATAAAGAGGTATTTGGTACAAGAGACAATTGTTGAAGATGGTCTGCTAACAAATAATGATAATAGGACACTTTATTTCTTGCAATACAACTAACAATACCAAAAACTCTAGAGCTATAATCAAAGCCAACTTACTGCCTTGTTCAGGACATGTGAAACTTTAATATGCTAGTTAGAACCTTAAATATTTCAATTTAATTGTAGGGAAGGTCTTCCAATTACATAATGATTTTAAAAAATAATGAAAATGTTTTCCTTTAAGTAGAAATACATATTCCCTCTTAGTCTTTATTTAACAAAAATGCAATCAGTGTACCAACATGATTAGATTCATAATCTAAAAATATTTTATAGTAGTAAAACAGATTCTAAACTCACTATCAATTATTTATTAGATGCTGCAACTGTTATCAATATTAATCAGTATTTGTTTCATATCACTTCTACATTAAAAATCATTTTACCAATTAAATGGCTAACAAGCTAGTCGAGTACTTTCTTGATCACTGGTAGTTAATAAAGCTAACATATAAAAGGCTGCAACAATTACAAGAATAAAATGCCAGAAAAGAAAATTACTAGTTTATTCTTTATTATATATATGCTGTTTGTTGTACTGTGTATAGTTATCACAAAGAGATGCAGCATAGGGGATTTGTCTAAATAAGAAGTATGTGTAAATATGCAATTTCAGCCTCATTCAAGCAATGAGGCTACATGGAACACTGAAAACTTAATATCTTCTAACAGATAAAAAGCAAACAATCAAACAGTCCTCCATAGCCCATCCATTGTGACCCAATCTTCATTCTCTCTCTAAAGCAATTCAGAAATGCTTGATAACTTCTGTAAAATTCTTCCAAATAGATATTTTTCTTTCCTATCCCTCAGTGCACAGATGCATTACGAACAGGTGAACTTCAATTACAACAGTAACCCAGTTAATAAACACAGTGTTATTAAATGAGGTACAGGCCACCAAGAAGTCTTTCAATGATTAGATCAGACCTACTTGGGTATAGATTTGGGACAAGTTTTGCTATTTTCATTCACCCCAAAATATGCTAGCATGTTTCAACAGTTATAGCTAGACTGAAATTTGGATTCAAATTCTAGCCTATCAGGAAGATCACTGGATGAATCTGAGCCAGCAACTTCCTTAATTTGACATACCACACAGGATTGTTATAAGGATAAAGCTAAAAAGAAGATATATGCATTGGGTAGGGGAATCCGTGAAAAAAATGAATAATTATGGTAGCCCAGTGAATACTATGCCACAATATTTTTGCAGATTCAAGACAGTAACTAAAATTTCTTTCAACATCAACAGTCCATTGTCTTTATCCAAACTGATATAGGTAGGTAGTCCTTCTTACTGACTATTCATTCAGTGACCATTTGAACTTATGAAAACAGAGACTTACAACTGGACTTCAAAGTTGTAGCTATCACATCATCGTGATTCAGATGCTTGGGAACCATTGATAATAGTTGCAGCATCCCATGATCACCATTTACAGTTGGTTTCTGACGAGGAAAGTCAATGGGGAAGTTGGCAGGAAGTAGCAAGTTGTGACATGTAACACTGCACTTAACCAACAATTCATTTAACAACTGCAACCAACAGAACTAGTATCATAAGGTCATGTGATGTTGCATTTAACAACCAGTCCCTATTGTAATCAGTAAGAACTATCTGTACTGCAATTTTCCTGTTTTCAGGTCATCTGAAAGCCACAATTACAACTTCCGTTAGGTACTAAGAACAGTCTGTTAATGGGAAAGGATGTCAATACAAATTGTGTTTCAATGCTCATTAAAAGAGTACTTTGGTAAGAGTTTTGTACATCAAGCTGTGGATTCTTTAATTGTTGTGTACTAATTAAATCATAAAGTTGACTTCTTAATCAAAAGTGAACAAAAATGTTTTGCCTACAGTTCACAGTGGCAAGTACACTGCAGACCAACACACTTTCTATGATAGAGAAATCTAAGAGAACTAGAACCTTAATTAAACATTACCATTTAGGTGCTCCAGCTTAGGTTTCAGCCAGTTTATTCCATACCACCTGCCCAATTTCTCATTATATCCTTTCTCATATTTCCCATAATCATTCAGCTATTCAGTGTTTTTTTCAGCTATTCTTTGTTTTGCTTTTTTACTTTTGCAAATATCAAGATTCCCCTAAGTCTGCTGATACTGGTGCTTCAGTAGTACACAATGAAACTTGACTTCATACAAACTTTATTCCCAAGAATCAAAACTATTTCTTAATATAAGTATATTAAGTCCTTGACTTATGATCAGATGTTCAGCTACTATTCAAAGCTATGAAGCTAAAGGACTTACTACCTTTTTGCCCTGTGGTCATATGATCAGAATTCAGGCACTTGGCAGCCTACCCACACTTACAACTGCAGGGTACTTTCTTTTAGCCATTTGGCTCCCTATATTCTGCAGCCTCTTACCCTGACCTTTTCTATCCCACTGCTGACAAAGCATGCCTGGTTTGGCCCTTTGCGAGGCAACTGCTGGCTCTGCAAGGCTTTCTTCCAAGGTCGTGCATGGAGATTTCCTACGTGAGACATGGGGAAGATGGCTCACATGGTTTCTTTGTGAAGGGCCAACATGGGAATGCCTCATCAGCAATGGAAGCAAGAAAATATCAAAGGTCAGCTGAGGCAGCAGGAGACTTGGAGTGCAGGTAGCAAGGACAGGTAAAGCTGGGACTGGGCTGGAGCATTTCCCAGGATGCTGAGGCTTGGAGATGCACTGTTGGAGGTTCCCAGGACTCTGAGGCTTTGGGTCGTGCTGTTGGAGCTTCCTGTGGTACAGCAGCTTTGTCATGAAGGTATGGGCCTCCATTTACCCAGCCCTGCTATTTTGCTGGATAATACAGAATGCATTCCAATTCCAGAAATAATGAGATACTTAAAAAATATACTATTTCATTCTGAGACAATCTAATTGCAACCACACACTGAGCAGTTAGCAGAGTTGTTAGTTTACATTACTTCACAGCAGCTACTGGAGGAGATATATGCAGAATAAATGATCAAATCCTACTGGTTTATTTATCTTAAATCTTATCTTTTGTAAGGTTTGCTCATTTTAATAAATGTTATCTGCAGAAAATTATATATAAAAACAAAGCATTTAGATACATACTTTAAGATCATTTGTCATATTTACAAATAATATAATCCTAATTGAGAACAGGAAAATGAATGTTCCCTTTACTTTCCATTGTATATTGACTATTAATCTTGTATCTCATCTGTGTTAGCCATCAAATAAATGCCAGAAGTTCCTCTTAATCAATATGTCAACTTTCAAAACAAAGATTCATGAGGAAGACAGTGTTTCCAGAAAAAAGGCAGCCAATCTAATATCCAACTACAATTCTTTCTAGACTAATTTTTAGACATTTCCAGCAGTACAAACATATTTTAACTGCTGCAACTACTTTCTCCAGAATGTATTTCTATTGCTCTGCCAGCAGAAACCTTAATCGTTCATAACTCTTCTTTCTTTCATTCTCTTTCTTTCTGGTAAGATATAGCTAATCCCTAAAATGAAACACCGTGATTGGATTCATTCATCCTGTTATACTCTGGGTTGTTGAATAAACTCCATATTTGCTGGCTTTCCAGAATACAGCGCGATGTATAAACCACACATGAGAAAGTTCTAAACACTTCCTTATTAGCCAACCATTTCAGTAGCCGAAAACGGCTTTTAGCCTATAAAGTTCAAAACCTCTGTATTACTGCGGGGCGGGGGGGGGAGAGAGGAGAGAGAAGAGAGCGACAATGAAAAAGAGAATTACGAGAGTGGGTTAGTAGAAGACAGGTAGAAAAATTAACCCGCTCAAAATTCCGGGCTCTTCCCAAGTCAGTATCGGCGCTTCCAGATTTCGCCTTGTTCCTCCACACCTCGGAGGCAAAACTGTATTTAGGCGAAGGCGGCTTTCCCGGACCAGCGGGAGAGGGAGTTCCTCGCCCAGCTTCTTCGAGGAGGTCAACACCGAGCTCTGGGACCGGGATCGGGCTGCCCGAAAGATGGGTAGGGTCAAAGGTCAGTGGGAAGTAACGGGCATCCCCTACCTCCTTCCCGCCCCCCGCTTGCACCACGGCTGCCCCCACTGGGACCCCCGCTACCGCCAGGAAAACGGAGACACGCCAAAGTCCGCCAGCTCTCACCCGACCGGCCCGAGTCATGTCGGTGGCCGAAGCCACTCAGCTTCTCGGTCCGTCGCGCAACCGCCGACCTCGCAAGACACCCTCGCTAGGAGCCGCCATCTTAAGAGCCTCGGGTTCTGGGGTGCTCAAGCCCCGCCCCCTCGGCGCGTCAAGCCGCGCTCCCTCGGGCAGCTTCTCTGCTGCGGGGATTCCTCGTGTGAGTGGCGCAAGTCATGCGTGCACTGGAGGTGGGCAGAATTGCTGTTGGTGCACTTGTCACGATAGGAGCTTTCCGCGTCTCTCGAGTCGTGTTTCCTCTCTGCGATAGTCTTGGGTACCTGAACTATGGTCTACTGTACTCATATCAGTTACCAGGATTCACATAGTGTAGCACGCTGGACCGGAGCGGAACCACAATCGAGAACTGGAAAATGAGCTGAATCGCAAACTAACCGGCCATTTTTTAAAGTCTTTTAGCTGATAAGCACAGCGACAGTCTTTATTTTAGGGAGGGTGGGGGGCTGGGAGGGGTGTTAGGAATGATGTAGCAGCTTGTTCAATAAACTAGCGCCTGGTTTAGCTAATTTGCCAAGCCAAATAAAGTGGAGCCTACTTAACGTTTAGATGGAGAGCATCAGACAATATCTGGGAAAATGGGAAGAGGTTGGGACAGTGGAACAAATCCACACAGACAGTGCGACTCTGAAAGATTTGCTCCCATGAAGGATTTGTTCTTGTATAGAATGTAAGTTTACATACTGTATATTATAATGTAGTTGTTTGCTCTTCAAGAGTGTGGTTTGTGAACCCAACTATTGTAGATAATACACCACAGTACTTAAAACTATTTGTTTAATGACCATTCAAAGTTACAACCGCATTGAAAAAAGTGACCTGTGACCATTTTTCACACTTATGATCATTGCAGCAACTCCATGGTCATGTGATCAAAATTCTGATGCTTGGCACCTGGTACATATTTATGATAGTTGCAATGTCCTGGAGTCATGATCACTATTTGTGACTTTTGACGAGAAAAGTCAATGGGGAAACCAGAGTCACTTAACAACAATTGCAATGATTCACTTAACAACTATGCTAAGAAAGGTTGTAAAATGGGAGAAAACTCTTAACACTTAACAACTGCCTTGCTTAGCAACATAAATTTTGGCCTCACGTATCATAATTCGAGGACTATCTATATAAGGTTTAGTGTTTTGTGTGAATTCTGCCTAGTATGCTTTATTCAGTAAAGTGTGGCTGGGTTCTGTTAAGTTATGACTTTGTTCTGTGTAAAGCAGGCATGTCAAACTCGTGACATCATGTGACGTCGCGCGAAGTATCACAACTTTTTCCCCATTGCAGGCAATGGGGTGGGCGCGGTTTTGGTGTGACGCATCCGGCCCGTGGGCCGGCAGTTTGACATGCCTGGTGTAAAGACAACTGCCTTACAACCAGCTCATCCTATTTGCTGAGTGGTACCAAAAAGATGCAGCAGATTCTGTAACTACAATAGCAGGTTCTGGTTGCTGAAATTCTGTGGTAGCATAGTGGTGGTATTGACTGCTGGCATGCAGCTGATTAATGCTATGTTGATCTTTCCTGCTATGGTGCAGAAAGATGATCTCTAGCAAAAAGAGTCATAATTATGTCACTGTGTTAAGCATATGTTAAGCCTGGTGGTGCAGTGGTTAGTATACAGTATTGCAGGCTAACTCTGCCCACTACTATCCTGACCTTCTCAAGATTAACTCAGCCTTCCATCCTTTCTAGGTCGATAAAATGAGGACCCAGATTATTGGGGGCAATATGTTGCCATTGTACAGAGTGTGCTGTAAACCACTATGGAATGGTTTATAAATCTAAGTGCTGTTGCTATTAAGGATACATGATTTATTTGTTGTTTTGGTAGAGCACAGTGTTTCAGACACTAATATATTGTACAATCTTTTAACATTTTTCAATTCCCATTAAGAATGTCCTATAAATAAGTGACTCAAAAATAATGCTCTTTGTTTTAAATGAGTTTACTTACATGATAAAATATTAGAATATAGATTAACCTCCCAATAAAATTAAAATTAAAGTAAAGCTGTATATAATGTAATGAGAAACATGAAGAAGAAAGAAATTGTAAAATAACTGAAAAATCTGAAGATGAGAAAAATGCATATAAGAGGAAGACTGATATAAAATATATGTGTATGAAAAAATAGGATTAAAAATAGTAGACATGGCTAACATTACAAGAGACACAGAAAATCCAGAATAATTTTGATGATTTTTTTTTTAAATTAGAAATAAGTGAAGGGAGTTAAACAAAGAACCTCCAGCAAAGTGAGTGGAATAAAAAATACAAGTAATGAAATGAGGGGAAAATGAAATGTTGAAAGAAACATTTTATAGATCTGTATGGAAATAATACTGTATATGGAAAAATGAAAATGAAATAAATGTATAAATGTTAATGTCCAAGAAAAAATGCTGTGATAACAGTGAAAAATTGCAAGGCTACAGATACACAGAGTGTAACAAAAGAAGTGAATTTGGGCCTACTTAGTGGAAGAATGCATGATTTCCCTGTGTAAGGGGAAAGTAATTATAAGTAATTTAGTATGCTAAGTCTGGAAAGGTATGTGGCAAAAATATCATTGAAAGAGGACAAAAAATAATAGCAACATTTGAGAAGTATGATATGGCTTTATGTTGACACAGGTCTATTATAGGTTAGATTTTTGCTGTTTAGTAAGACATTGAGAAATGTATAATGTGAGAAAAAAATTGAGAAAAGTTTATTGTTTAATGTGAGAAAAGTTTATTCCTTATTGGTTCAAAGAAAAAGTAATGGAATGTTTTTTGAAATATGGAAAGAAGGAATTGGAAGAAGATGGAAGAAAAATATGCATGGTTATAAATTAGATGGCTTAGGATTGAGCGGGAAATAGGCCAGGGATGGGTAATAACTTCTTTACTTTTAATAGAGGGAGCACGATAGCTCGGATTAAAGACACTGAGCTTGTCAGCCTGGATTTGAGATCTGAGCACCTCACAATGGTGAGCTCCCATTTCTGCCCCAGTTCCTAGCAGTCTGAAAGCATGCAAAAGTGAGTAGATAAATATGTACCACTTTAGTGGGAAGATACCGTATTTTTCCGTGTATAAGACGCTATTTTTTCTTGCAAACATCCTGTTCAAAAATCAGGTGCGTCTTATACAAGTGCAGCATTTTATACATGGAAAAATAATGGTAACCTCCGCAGCCCAGGGCATGCCTGTATGGGTTGCCATGCCACCTAGTGCAGGTGTCAAGCCACTGTGGGCTTGCCACTAATGGGAGGGGAGAGGGGGAAAGATCATTCCCTGGCCGAATTTCTGGGTTTGCCAGCTCAGCTGTTTGGTGCTGCGCTGAACAGCTGATCGGCACGGAGAAACTCGCATGCCAGAGCGTCTTATACAAGGGTGCGTCTTATAGACGGAAAAATACGGTAACAGTATTCCGTGCACCTTGGTGTATAGTCATGCTGGCCACATGACTACAGAAAATGTCTTCAAACAATGCTGATTCCTTCAGCTAAGAAACGGATATTAGTACTGCCCCCTAGAGTCAGATATGACTGAACAGGGAAACTTTTACCCTTTATCTTTACTCTTTAATATATTTGTGAAGAAATGTATAAAAATGCTTTTGGTGGCATTAGAGATGCACTGTGATGGGGGGCATGAATTTATTTTTCTACACAGATGATGCTGATTTTTTTGGCTGAAAAACCATTTGCAACAAATATTAGATTGTGTAATACAATAAGGAGTATGGATCTGTTCATTAATGTGAATTCAGGTGCTTGGCAACTGGTGTGTATTAATGATAGATGCACTGTTCTAGGGTCACATGATCATCATTTGTAACCTTTGCAGCCAATTTCCGACAATAAAACTCAATGGGTGAAGCCAGATTCCCTTAACAACCACATGATTCACTTAACAACTGCAGTGATTTGCTTAACAATTGTGGAAAAATCTGCAATTGTCACTGTTAGGAAGAATAGCGACTGTGAAGATGAACATCTTACCGAAACTACTTTTCCTATTTCAAACAGCTCCTGTTAAACTGGGCAACAAATTCTTTGATGATTTTAATGCAACAATATTGATATTTATATGGCAAGGGAAGAAAGCACAAATTAAAACTAAATTATTACAAGAAACCAAAGACAGGGGGGATTTTGGACTTCTGGATTGGAGACTTTATTACCAAGCAGCCATCTTGCTTTGGCTTAAAGAATGTATTACACTGAGAAATAAACAACTTCTTTATTTAGAGGGACACGATCTGCAATTGGGTTGGCACGGTTTCTGTGGTATGAGAAAAATAAAGTACACAAATATTTTCAAAATCATGCCGTAAGGAATGTATTGCTCTCAGAGTGGGAGAGAATTAAACACAAAATCTACACTAAAATACCTGAATGGCTTTCAACAATGGAAGCGTTTGCTTACCCAAATTTAATTAACTATGACAAACTTGTTACTTATAAAGACATTTTGGACGGAAAACTTAAAGACAGGCAAGATCTTCAACAACAAGGGATCGATTTAACATGGTGGTCTTATTTGCAAATTCAAACAAGATATGAAAAAGATGTAAAATCAATGGGATTTTACAAAGAACAGATACAATTTGACAAAATACTTTTGAAAACAGATGAAAACCTGATTAAGAAACTTTATAAATTTCTTTTAAACTGGAAGATGAAAGAAGAACAAGTAAAAGAAACAATGATAGTGTGGGCAATTTTTTGGGGATATTCTATATGGCAAAAGCTTTGGGATAGAAATATTAAACTTACTAAAGCAGCTTCATACAAAGAGAATTTATATAAAATGTTTTATAGATGGCATATGACACCAGTTAGACTAGCGAAAATGTTTAAAAATGTATCAAATATTTGCTGGAAATGTAAACAAAAACCAGGTACTTATTATCATGCCTGGTGGATATGTCCTAATGCAAAGAAATTTTGGTTTAAGATCCACTTATGGCTGGAAAAAATGACTAAAATACAGATAGAATTTAAGCCAGAACTGTTTTTGTTAGGAATATTAGGACTTAATTATGGAAAAGAGAATGAATATTTAATATTACATGTATTGACAGCTGCAAGAATAGTATTTGCCCAATTTTGGAAAAATGAAAATCTACCACCTGACCAGACTATAATTATGAAAATCTTAGAATGTGCAGAAATTGACAGATTAACTTTAGAGATTAAAGAGAAAGAAGATTCAGTTTACGGTATTTCAAAACATGGGAAAATTTTATCAATGGTTAGCAATACGATAGACGGTGAAGTTTAACAGGATGAATGATATTTATTAACTAAGCTTTACTTTTATGATTATTGTCATTATTAGTGATTATAACTGTTTAGTACTATATTAATTACTGTCATTTAATATTTGTATCCGGACGAGAGTCTGCTTGCTAAAGCGTTGAATTTTTTGCTGGGGATAACCCCACGATTGTACCTACCCCTACCCTTATCCCAACCCCATCCCCTAATCCCATCCAATATCCATACCAATCTTATCCTTTCCCTACCTTTATAAAACTCAATAAAACATTTATATAAAAAAAACAACTGTGGAAAAAAGATCATAAAATGCAGCAAAAATGCACTTAACAACTGCTTTGCTTACTAATGGAAATTTTGGACTCAATTGTTGTCATAAATCAAGGACTATCTGTATACTAGATGGAATTGCACTTCCCCTGAAAGAGCAAATTTGCAATCTGTAATCTGTGTTTGACCCAGATGTTACAGTAGCAGATGGCTGAGGACGGTACAGTAGTAGATATATTACATCTACAATGCTCAGCCATCATACCTGGTGGCAGTCACTATTCATTACTTTCATGTTATATGGAACTAGACCTAAAAAAGTTTGAGAAACTTCAGTTCATAGAAAATGCACCAGCTTGACTGTGATGCAGCATGCAATACCAGAAGGCTAAAATATTTCACTGGTTGTCAGTTGTTTTCCAGACATAATTTAAGGTATTAGTATCAGTCTCTAGGGCAGACATGTCAAACTCGCGACGTCACATGACGTTGCGTGACGTATTGGGACTGTTTTGCCATTGCCGGCAATGGGGTGGGCTCGGCTTCCATGTGAAGCGTCTGGCCCGTGGGCCGTCAGTTTGACACCCCTGCTCTAGGGATATAAAATGTGTAAAGTCTATTTAAAGAACTGTGTATCTTAATATAAATTTGCCTTGCACTAAGAACAGCAGTCTTAATGACTGCCTTCAATTTCCAAAGTCCATTTATTGGGCCCACAAGAGAGAATGTTTTCCAATATTGCTTCCATGGTTTGCATCTCTGAAGCAAAAGAATACTATGTTGTACTTTCTGCTTTTTAGAAAGGGAGATGTAACATTCCTCTTCAACCAAGTATTTTCAGAATGATCTACTTTAATAGATTTCCAATAGCTTGTATATGCTTTGCTTTTATTGTTCATCTCTTTGATTGCACCATGTGCTAAAAGACAGGCTAACAGTATTAATGATGTTGCTGCTACTTAATGCTTCTACTGTTACAATAATTATGAACATCACTATGTTTATTTAGGGCGAAATCAAATGCCTGCATGTATGTATATTAAACGCACATTTGTTTTCTCTGCTGTAAACTGGAAGTAGTAGGCTACAAATGTAAGGGGAAAAAAATCTGTGCAGTGCTCTTATTTTAATGTTATAGTGCAGTGGTGGCGAACCTATGGCACGCGTGCCAGAGGCGGCACTCAGAGCCCTCTCTGTGGGCACGCGTGCCATGCCCCAGAGATGGCAACTGTCCCTCTTCAACCAGCCGCCCGCTAACTCGACGAGGTCCCACGTGGCTGGATCCATCCCGGCACGGCTGGTTTCCCTTCCCCCTGTCCCATCCCTCCTGGCCTTGCATGCTCTCCTTTTCCCGGGCACGACCCACTGCATCGCCTCCTTAACTGTCGTCCGTCCGTCCAGCTCAGAGGTGGCTTCTCTGAACTGCTGGCAGCGGACTGTGGAGCCCCAGAGTGCACCGGTTGATGGGCCAGCAGGCTGTGGCTGCTGATGGACACCGTCACCCCCCATGCACTCGCTGTCCTCTGTGCGGGGGCCGATGGTGTCAGGCAGCAGCCATCCCGGCCCCTGCCTCGCCTTGCCCCGTGACAATGGCACCCCCACCCTGCCTCGCCTCAGCCCGCAGGACGAGCCCACCTTGGCCACACCCACCCAGTCTGCCATGACCACCACAGCCACACCCACCCAATGGGCCACGCCCACTGGCACCCGGTGGTAAATAAGTGGGTTTTGGGTTGCAGTTTGGGCACTCGGTCTCTAAAAGATTCGCCATCACTGTTATAGTGCATATCTCCCATGATAATGCCAGTTTATTGTTCTATCAAGAAACAGGGTTACTATTATTTTTGATTAGTGCATTTCTCTTCATTGAAAAATAATGGACTATTTAAGGCAGACCTGGTGATGGACTGGATTATAATTTCAAGAACATGGTAATAGTGATACTAGTAAATCTGTCTATGCATTAATTTTTTTTTTCAAATCTTTCCCTGGAAAGGATTATTTTAAGTATTATAGTCTGTTTAATAGGAATGGTAGCATGTTTACTGGTGTTAATTTCTTTTCTTTTTAAAAAAGTTTCTTAAAACAAGGCAGCACATAACAATATTTAAGTAAACAAATAATAAAATCTGGAAGAACTACTAGGTAGTTACTAATAGTGGTAGAATAACTGGAGTAAGCATCTGCCCTGGAAGACTGAAATTATATTGGCTAGATATTTCCCTAAGAAATCTTTATGGCCTTTGACCAGAAGATGGCACTCCAGGATAACTTTTGCTTACAGAAATTATCCCCCCCCCCCCTTCCCCATGAAGACAAATATGTGTCCCAGGATAATGTTGCAGGTTCCAATCTGGGTTAGTCACTAGTCTTCTGAACTTTTGGATTTGTACTGGAGTTCATCCTCAGGGAAATTCTCTCACATCAAATGTCCCCCCCCCCTTTTAGGTTTATCAAGTTTAATTTTCTTGAAAATTGTCATTTTTATAATTTTAAGATGCCATTAAAATAATTATATTTTTCTTATTTATTTATTAGATTTATATGCTACCCATCTCATCTAGAATAAAAATTTTTTGAAAGAAAACATGTGTTTCAGAAATCCAATATATATATTGGATTTATATATAAATTTGATTCTGCCTTTCAGTTAAGAAGGGTCTCAAGACAGCTGAAAACAATTGAACATCTGACTATAATAATTTCTTTTCTTCCATTCATTTGTGTCTGATTCTCAGAGGTTGCCTGGACAAGTCCCTACAGTTTTCTTGGTACTTCTTTCCAAAAGTGGTTTATCATTGTTTCTTTCCTAGGGTTGACAGAAAATAAGTAGCCCACTTCAGTGGGTCCCAGGGGATATGCCTTTTCTGCTGTGGTACCCACCACATGGAGCGTTCTTTCCTCTGAGATTAGATTAGCTCAATCTCTTTTGGTGTTCCAGAAGTTTAACTATCAGGTCCTGGGCTCCCAAGGAGCTGGAAACATGTTTGGATGGCTTTATTGCTAAGATGGCCATTCTTATCATCTGTTTGCCTAGGAGTTGCATATTTTTATGTGTTTGTATCTATTGCAGACATGTCAAACACAAGGCCCGCGGGCCGGATGCGGCCCGGCGAGGGCCCAGATTTGGCCCCCTGGGGCTGTCCCAGAAATGGCAAGGGACCGGCTCCCGCTGTCCCAGCCCTGGCCCACCCCAAGCCAACTGGGTGCCTTGGTGCACGCAAAGGAAACAGCCAGCACTTGGGCTGGTGGTTTGCAGCAGCAGCTGCAGCTGAAGCTCATTTGCATCAGCCCGCCCCGTCACGCCTGGCCATGCCCCACTTTGCTGGGCTTCTCCTCGTGTGCCAGGCCAGAAAGGGAGGGTTTCTCTCTCTCTCTCTCTCTCTCTCTCTCTCTCTCTCTCTCTCTCTCTCTCTCTCTCTCTCTCTCTCTCTCTCNTGGACCTCCTCCCAGCTGCTTGGTAAAGCTTGTCCACCTCTTCTTCAGGATCTTCATCCGAATCCTCTCGCACGTCTTCCTTGTGGATGGTGGCGGTCTCTGGAGCGCTTCGATTAGGCCGCATGTTCTTGACCGCCCCACCTGCAGCTTCTTCTGCTGAAACCTCTCGCAGAGCATCTTGGAAAGAGACATCTTCCTTGGCAAACAGCTTCTGCTGTAAGTCTCTGTTCCTCAGTCCGCACACAAAACGATCATGCAGTCTTTCCTCTAAGTCCTTGAAATCACACGGTTTAGCTGCTCTTCTCAAAGCTGCAACATATTCTTTTGCTGATTCCCCAGCTCGCTGATCCCTCTGTTGGAATGTGTGCCTCCAAGCCATGACAGATTGCTTGGGCTGGAAGTGTTCCTTTAAAATTTTCTTCAGATCGGAGTATGACACCGTTTCCAGCGAGGCTGGGGCGATTAGGTTCTCAGCGATCTCAAAGGCATCTAGCCCACAAACGCACAACATTGTGGCAGCCTTTAAGCCTTCCTCCCTTATCTGGTTTACGCGGAAGTACGTCTCGATTCTTGCAACGTATGATTCCCACCTCTCGGGGTGAGAGACGTCGAATTCTGCTAAACGCCCAACTTTCGCCATGATCGAGGATCAGAGTCTTCTTCAGCCGCACGCACCCTCCAGCGATTTCGTACTGGCAGGATAAATGCTGACTTCCACACCGTTTTCCTCTTCCGGACTTCTTTGGGTGAGTCTTCAAGCTTCCCTAGCTGTATAGACTGGATCCCACCTTCGTCGCCAGTGTTAAGTCCGGAGAATAATGGCGCTTGAGACGAAGCATTTCTAACAAGTCTTTATTCTCTGCTTCCAAACTACGAACAACCCGAGCAGAGGCACGCAGGCCTCTGTTTATACCTTCTGATCCCCGGGCATTTCCAACCAATCACAAGGCGGTCTTTTCCCGCCTTGCGCATGCGCGCAAGGCCGGCGCCACTCAGTCTGGTCCCGGGCAGCTTTTGCAAATGCCCGGGACTCTTGCAACGTCCCGAGCCTGCTTTTGCAGGCTCAGGACACAACAACGGTGTGTGTGTGTGTGTGTGTGTGTCTCTCTGTGTGTGTGTGTGTGTGTGTGTGTGTGTGTGTGAGAGAGAGAGAGAGAGAGAGAGAGAGAGAGAGAGAGAGAGAGAGAGAGAGAGCCAGCAGGGAAGCGAAAGTGGAGAACGGGGAGCGTTGCAGCGTAAGCAAACTTACAAAAAGGGGATCTCTCTCTCTCTGTCTCACATACACGTGCTGGTACACACACACACACACACACAGAAAGGTGGTGTGCAGGCAGGGAGAGAGCAAACTTGCAGATTAGCTTTGTGGTCTGTTCTTGCCTCCTCCCCTCCCTAAAATCCAGGCAATAATACAACTCTTTGGATTGAATGGGAAGTTAAGAGGAATTGGTGTGAGTTGAAATTAAAAGGCCCCCCAATTATTTTGTCAGAGACAAAAATACTTCCCTTCATCTGCTCTTTTATAATTTAATCCAGCCTTACCCAAACTAATATATTTTGGGTGTCATGAACCACAGTTCCCATCATCCTGTGGCTATGCTGGCTAGAAATGCAATGCCTTATTTTCTCTGCAGTATGCGCCTAGGAGGCAGTAGGTCTGTGGGATTTANCATCTTGTGGCTATGCTGGCTAGAAATGCAATGCCTTATTTTCTCTGCAGTATGGGCCTAGGAGGCAGTAGGTCTGTGGGATTTAGATGTATTTAAACATTTGTTTCTTCTGCCTAATTTATTAAATCAACATCCAATTTGAAATTAAAAGTTTTTGAGAAATCCAGAGTGGTTTACAAGAAAACTCTCAAAGACAGCTATTGTAAAGCATCACTAGCACTGCTTAAAACAATATTAAAAGTGTGTATTTTAAGAAAGAAAAATAGTAGTAGTAATTTACTTAGTACTGTTTGACCATAAAATGTGTTGTTGTTTTACATATGCCTGGCTGAACAGTGTGTTTGGTGTTGCCTCTAAACGGGTGAGGGTTGCACTGTTCATATTTTCCTTGGGAGAAAGTTCTATAATGAGGGTGCTGTCTCTGAGAAGGCTCTGCTTGTGGCCACTGTTCTATAAACTAAACCAGGGGGACCATCTGGTCTAAATGGATGGTAAACATAGATGATTAGGGGGCTGGAGGTTAAAACATATGACAAATGTTTGTGGGAATTGGGTATGTCTAGCTTAGTGAAAAGGACTAGGGGTGGTGACATGATAGCAGTGTTCCAATATTTGATGGGCTGCCACAGAGAAGAAGGGGTCAACCTATTTTCCAAAGCATCAGAAGGCAAATAATAGATGGAAACTAATCAAGAAGAAAACCAGCATAGAACTAGGGACTTGTGAAAACAACTAACGAGTGAAAAGGCTTGTCTTCAGAAGTTGTGGATGCTCCATCACTGGAGGCTTTTAAGTAGAGATTGGATATTCCATTGTCTGGAATGGTATGTGTCCCCTGCTTGAACAGGAGCTTGGACTAAAGACCTCAAAGGTCTCTTCCAAATCTTATTCTTTGAGAGAAGTGCTGCCAACCTCTTCCCCTCCCCTCGTCCATTCCTGGGCACAGAGAGAAGGAGGGAGGGAAGGAGGGGAGGGAAACAGGAAGAAAGTAAGGGAAGGAAGGAGATGGAAATGAGAAGGAGGGAGGCAGGAAAGAGGGGGAGGGAGGAAGGAAGGAAAGAAGAAAGGAAGGAAGGAAAGGAAAGGAAGAAAGAAATGAGAGAAGGGAGGGAGGGAGGGAGGGAGGAAGGAAGGAAGGAGATTGGAATAAGAGGGAGGGAGGGAGTGTCTGAGGGAAGTCCTGCCTTAGCACTTGGCCACCAGCAGCCCTGTTGCCCTTTTGCCATTCCCTGGTGGTCTCCCATCCTATTGCTGAGGATGCTTTGGTTACAAAGCCAGGTTTCCTCGCATGGAGAGGGAGTGGACCTCCCTCTGACCCACGCACTTTGTCCTCCTGCACCCACCATGAGCAACCTGGCCAAGGAGAGTGAGCACAGCAGCAGCAGCATTGAGGAGGAAGTAAGTGCAGCTGGGCACCTCCTTGGGGAGGTGCGGCTAGGCTAGGCAGGGCTGTGGGGTCCTGGTGCTGTGGGAGCTCAAGGGCCAGGCTGGGCGTTTGACCTGTCCATGCCACTGTCCAGGGGCCTCGTGCACAGCCTGAGGTTCAGTGAGGCTTCTCCAGTGGACCATGCCCTGGCGCTCGCCCCGGTCCCACCCACCCTTCCCCACCCTCGGATGCGCCCCAGTCCTGCCCAGGCCCACAAAGGTGTCCCTGACGTGAGTGACATCGAGCTGGCCACGCCCACCCAGTAGGCCATGCCCATGCCAGCCACATCCACCCAGTAGGCCATGCCCATGCCAGCCACACCCACCCGGCTCCCCAATGGCAACCACGATGCTGATGCGGCCCTCAATGAAATTGAGTTTGACACCCCTGATCTATTGTTTTTATATCCTTTGTTTTATTTAATAGTTGTATACCGCCTAGAGTCACTTTTTGAGAGATAGGCAGATATACAAATTTGATTAGTAAACAAGTAAAAATAAATGTCTATGCTAATGTAGCTGGATATTTGGGGGTTTTAGTTTTGATTTGCTTTATTTGCCCAGGGACTAACTGAATAAAATCTAGTAATTCTCAATATATTACTTCTTAAAATCATCAGCATACTATTTTCTCAAGAGAGAATGATTTTGCTTTGTGTGATGGTCCTTAGAAAGTCTAACAAAACATTGAAGTGAAAACAGGTCTTTGAAGAAGTAAAGGAAAAAAACTTCATAGTTAAAAGAAATCAATAGTGTTTATATAGTTTAGAAAAAATGTGTTGGGTCTGTTGTTTGACTGCAGAGAAACATGTAAAGAAGTGGTAAAAATGTCAAGGTCACAATGTTCATGAAAGAATTTTGACCAGTTAGGAATTTTTATTAATTCTTTAAATGCAAATACCATGGCACTGTGGACAAGTTCCATACCTCCTGCAGAGCAAAAGGTGGAAAATTACAATTAGCTTTTCAGAAGGGAATGTTACATACCAAGCCCAAGAAGCCAAAATCTTTTTTTTAAAAATCTAAATACAAATGTATCATTTAAATTGAGAACTCTCCAGATTATCTGTATTAGAATCATCTAATTCTTGTAGTGAAAGTAAGAGACTTTTGGGGCCAACAGGATTTGCTCTTGTTTCAGGGATGCTAAATACATTTCTTCACTTTTCATATATCAAAAGAGAAGAATAAAAATCTGTCTGTTTTGACAATTTAATGTTATATGTATTCCTGGAATACTTATTGAGAATTAACTATTTTTCTGAGAGATCTAGTAAGGGTGGCTTTCTACAAACCTTCATCTATTCAAAACACTTGTAGAATAGGAATGAAATGTGCCATTTGTCTGAAATTAATACAGAAAGGAAAAAAATCCTTTCCCAGGTGGTTCTCCTCACAAATATTTTTCTGCCAGCTGGGCTCATATAATGGAGCATTTCTGTACTTAATTAGCTATCCCTAACCCTATCTCTAATCCTTTTGCTTAAAAACCAGAAAATATTGGCCTTCCAGAAGGCTATTAAAACTTGGTTTTCCCCAAAATGTTAGAGCCTTGTTAAGGGAGTGCAATATATGTATACATTTTAACATTTAACCATAATTCTAACAAAGCTAATAGGGTGTACAAAATTCTTTTTCAAGATACACTTGTTTCTGCCCATTTTTTTCAAATTATGTGAATAATAATCTATTAAAGCAAATTCCTTGGCATGAATTATACTGTCCTAAGAGTTAAATTGCAATTATCCAGGTAATATGCAAGGCTAGAAATGAAGTGGGTTATATGCAGTGTACAGTAATAATTAAATTCACATAAGAGACACTGTCAAGAGAGTCAGATAAATTCTAGCATTAAATAAATCATAGCTATAGTACATATCAAAATAAGTATTGTTTATGAAGTATATTTTCTACAATATCAAAAAAGCTACATTTAAAACCATTATATATATATAATATATGTTTTATATATGCCAAATTAATAATCTTGATTACAATATACAGTAGATAGTTTATATAGATACAAGAACATAGCCATCTCAGTTCTTTGAACAATGATCATGTGAATTGGGAAGCTATTTATTTTCTGTTTTGCATTTTCTTTCTATTAAATTGCAAACCAGTATTTTAAATTAAGAACTGCCTTGATTGAATCAACAGAAAAGTTCCATATAAACTAAGAAAGAGAGTAAATTGGTGGCAATTAGAAATGTGGGCATTAGCTGACTTTCTCAGATTTATTGAAGAAGTTGTTCTGTTTTTGCATAATTCACCAAAAAGAATCAAGATGGGAATTGTTACAATAAAATATGGGTAAGGATAGGTGTATATACCCCCTTAGCCTTTGACACAGGAGAAAGCATAAGATAAATGAGATGGAAAGTAGGAGGAGATGGTATTTTATTTTGCGTTTCCCCCGAAAATAAGCCCCACCCCCCAAAAAAGACCCGATTTTGGGGGGTGGGCCTAATATAAGCCCTATACTCAAAATAACCCCTAATTAGTACCCTGCCCGCTCCGTCCCACCTCGTTGCTCCAATGGGGCAGGAAGGCCACGCAGCATATCATGTCATTGGGCAGGTGATCTGAGGGGCGAAGTGTGAAGAAAGCTCCTACAGCGGCGCATAGCAGTAGCAGTCTTTCACCATCACTCCCCCCTGGCTGCAAAACAGTGGAGGGGGACCGGGCCTACCCCGTCCATCTTCCATAGCATGGCACTCTGGCTCGGGAGGGGAGTGAAAGGGAAGGTCGCCAGCAAGGAATGGCCTGGCTGGGGTGTGTGTGAAGGAAACGGGTGCGGGGCACATGGGGCAGCTCCACCCTCTCCCCCACCTGCTTCACCTCGTGGCAGCAGCGCAATGTGTCGCGCGGCCTCCTGCGAACAGCCACAAAAGTGGGCCAGCAGCCACACAAGCTCTTGCTGGATGGGGCTGTTGGTGCTGCCGCCAGGAGGCAAGGCAAGGCAGGTGTCATGAAAAATATAAGATGCTCTCCGAAAATAAGACCTAATGCTTCTTTTGGAGGCAAAAATAATATAAGACTGGGTCTTACTTTTGGGGAAACATGGTAGCAAAGTTTGACATTGTAACAAGAGCATAGCATTTCTGTTACAATAGCAGCATACTTAGCTTCAAAATCATGGCATGCTAAATATTTTAATTTCTAATCTTTTGCTTTGAGCAGATTACGTTGTACTAATGTTTCAGCATGTCTTGAAGTTTTTCTATATATAGAATATTTCCAGAAATATTTGCCTGTTTTTCTTTCTGTGGCTCCCCACCCCTCACCCATTAATGTGGAATAGTCATAAATATTTTCTTACTGAATTGTGGGAAAGGACTTGACCTTTCTGCAAGGTTAGATTTCAGAATTCACTGTCACTAAAGAAACCCAACAAGAAAATATAGAAACCTTGAGTAGTGGCAAATATGGTTGCTTATCTCTTCAGTGTGAACTTTAAAGTAGAGAGTAGTACTAAAAAAAAATCACTTGACTGTATTTGATTGAATATCTAAAAATATAGGCTGCAGATTTGTTCCAAAACTATTGG
Source organism: Protobothrops mucrosquamatus (assembly GCF_001527695.2). Taxonomy (NCBI): domain Eukaryota; kingdom Metazoa; phylum Chordata; class Lepidosauria; order Squamata; family Viperidae; genus Protobothrops; species Protobothrops mucrosquamatus. The sequence goes on from NW_015386475.1 coordinate 44,675, forward strand.
TTATTTATGGTAATGCTAGGTCTCCATTTAGATACTGTAGTAGTAACTAGATTTCCCATCATTTTTTAGTAACAGGAAGATGTATTTCTCTGAAGTAATTATATTAAAATTCAACCTTGTTCTGTAATTTCCCACTGAAAACCACCTACAGTAGGCACTTGCATAGTTGCAAGACCAATATATGTAACCAAATATAGTCATTCGAATGAGAGATGAAAAGTGCCAATCAAGTGTTAACCGGTAAACATCTTTCACTTCATTGCAACCTAGAGAGAAGCAAACCAATCCTTCACAGAAGGAGCAAGTTGCTACAAATAATTTCATACAGTTTTTTTCTTTATTAAAATTTGAAAGATCATCTACAGAAGAACAATTATTTGTAGAGAACCATGACACTATCCCTCATATATTACAGCTAATTTCAAGCAGGAACCTGTGATGCTTGGTATTTAATTCCACAATAGAAATAAGACTGCAGTTCTATATCCATGTATCTTGGAGTAAGCTCTGTGAATCTCAGCAGGACTAATTCATCTGTTAATGGGTATATATTTGCATGTAAGCATCATGTGTGGAAAAAATCCCATATGTTCTAGTAATCAGTATTACAACTTAAATACACAGAAAATGTACCGGTTTTCAACTATTTTACATTTAAGATTTTGACAGGATATAATATTACAAAAGCGTATCATGACAATGTTTAGAATTGCAACATATTTATTATATACAGAAAATAGAAAAACAACATTTAAAAAAGCATTATTTTTGAGAATCCATAGGATCACAATAAAAAATAACAAATGAGCCAAGGATGACTGTTTTGTTTGCATTGTATGGTGCCTTTGCCTTTACTTTTTATATGTTCACATAAATAGGATATGTTAGTGCTTGTGTTTGTGCTAGCAGAACAGTGTAGACACCAGTGATGAAGTTCTTGATATATAAAATATACTCAATTTTGGAAAGGTATGTACACTGTATGTAGAAGCAAAAGATGACAATTTAAGAAGACAGTTTAAGTCTAAATATTACAAAACTAGAAACTAAGTCCAGCATAATGCTAGGCAAATTCACCACATTTTTCATGAACTTTCTTTTTTTTATGTTTATGAAGCCTTATCATAACTGGTATCAAGCAAATCAAATTATTATTTTGAAGTTGGGGCTCCACTGTAAATATATTCTTTTTCACAAGTTATCTTTAGTTTTTCTGAATGGCTTTTGCTATGTTATAAGGAAAGCAATTATTCTAGTAGGTTTAGCAAGATTCTGTTCCCACATCCTTTTTCTGGTGCTGTCCCTGTTTCCCAATATTAGATTGCTCACACTGGAAGGGGGAAAATAATAAGGTGCTTCATACATAAAATATCTGAAATCAAAATTCTGGTAAAGGGATAGATTCCATTTTCATTTCTTGTCTGAAGTGCTCATGACTGCAACATCCCGCCCCCCCCCCCCCCAAAGCCATTGATTTAACCAACTTGAGTCAGCATTCTTTTGTACTTCAGTGGAGATTCTATGTACTGCTTTTATAAATTTGAGCATTAATATATTGGTAATTTCCATTTATATCTACAGAAACCTGAATATAAACCTAATATAAACCAAATTCTCCTTTATGATTGCAATACATTAATGTAGCATTCAGTTAATCTCGTTCATTACAACAGTATAAATAACAGCAATTACTTTATCCATTGCAAGTGTATATACATATTTCCAAAGAAGAAAATGAAAGCTTCAACTTTTAAATAACTCAGTTATTTTTAATCTTATCCATACATTTCTCTATGGCTTAAAATAAAACATTTAAATCGGATATTAAATCTATATTGATTATGAGAACTTTAAGGAAGTAATGATAAGGCAAATTCTGCCAAATTAATGGGTTTTACTTCTAAGTATCTTGGGCCAGTCCAGAAAAAGCTGTGAGGAAATTCTGTTCACAAAATTCTTTGACCACACTAAACTGATGTTTGTTGATAAAATGGAAATGCTAGAGCTGCAGGAATGCAGAAGTGGATGTATATCTTATTACCCCAGTTGTGGATTGTTACATTTCGTTCATACTTTTCATCCTATTGCATAGAAAATGGGGATTGTGTAAGAGAGTTCCAACTATTTCTACAATCTGAAATGAGGTGTTTTGAGTCAAGGTGAATGAGCTATGAATTAAAGTTTTTTAATACTACATTTGGCACGGTTCCCTCACATTCAGGGTGGGATTTAGCCAGTTCATACCACTTTGGCAGAACTGGTAGCTAATTTTTTGTTGCCCAGGCCCAGAATGGACTTCTGGAAGCAGCATCCACACAGAGAACCGGTTGTTCACATATTTGAATCCCACCACTGCTCACATTCCAGTTTTAATCTCAGAGTTTGTTCATAAAGTTTTACATGTATGTTTTTATGCATAAACAAGTGCTCTTTTCAGCCACATTTTTTAAAAATCTGTAAGATCTTTTTCCCCAGAGCTGATTTCCACTGGTGAACAAAGCTTTTCATATTGACTATCAGTCTGCTTGTATGAATATCTTCATATCCCGCCACAAGATATTTCAAACCTGCAGATAAAATAGGCATATGTTATATCTTAATGATTTGTGCTTAACATATATTGGATAAATATCACTTATCATGAAACAAAAAATATTTAATTACAAAAAGAGGAAAAAATAATGTACATGAGAGTACTGTCCAGAGTCACTTAGATGAGATTTAATAAATAAAGTAGTTTTAGATAGAATTTTCATTGTGTTTATTGTAGCAAATACAATTCTTTATTACCAGTTAGTCAATATATTTTTGTTATTGCTATGTGCATGATATTTCCAAGATGATGACAGTATTATTATAGCAATTGTCATTTACAAGAGATTGTATTTATAATATCTCCTTTAAATAAAATATGTTTGCTTCACTAATTGTATATGGCTTCAGCAAAATTACATGGGAAAAGGCATATCACTTTGTTAATTAAAACACCTATAGAGTAATTTTTGTTTCTCCAAAAAATTAAGTTACCTGCACTATTTTGCGGGTTTAAGTTAAATTTTGTTGGGAGAATAATTATTTAGAAGATCAACACTGATAAAAGTAGTTAGTATGTGTTATAATTGGTAAGCAGTGAAGGAATTGCTTGCTATTAAATTGCTTTAATAATATAGGCAGTGTGGCCATTTTATTTTCAGAAGCATCAAGCTTTTTTTTAGCACATGGAACAAAATGAAATGTATATAATATACAATCAGTGCAATATCTATTTAGCTATCTGTATGATTTATTTATACAATAAATTATATATAATTATTTTTTTATGAAATAAATATATATAAATATCTACCAGGATTAAGTATTGGGCAGGTACAACCTCTGGTAGTCCATGATTCTGGGTAAAGAATCTGTTTTCCATGTAAAATCTTCAGTTTTGTAGATTTCAGTACTTTCTGGATCATCACATTGACCTCAGCATGAGACCCTTTATCATGAGCAGACAAAATCTTTGCCTTTACCACTGTGGGAAGACAATTTCAGAAGGAAGAATATATCTTCTCTTTTTATTCCACTGGAATGGAATGAAACATAAATATTGACTAAAAGCAACATGTGCAGTGTAGATCCTTTCAGAATTATTTTTAATTACTTTTAAAAGCCATACAGTGATGTTTTATGTATTTCCATATTCCATTGTACACTGCATAATGCATATACACACATGCATATACATACACAAATATATGGGATACAAAGAGAGCAATCAACCGAACTAGTGTCAGATCCTCTCTGTAATATAACAGTTACGACCATAATGGAACCTGCCCATCATGGTCGTAGATTGAGAGGAAGTTGGGAGGACCTTAAGTGAATCACATTAAGTGAACAAGCCCCAATCCCTGCTCTCCCCAATGCATTTGTTAAATGAATCATAGTTGTTAAGTGTGCATGGTGTACCTTAGGGTGAGGAAGAACTAGTGAAGGAACAAGACCACTTGCCTCTGGCCTTCAAAGGCCTCCCCCCACCCACTGAGATGTCCCATCCTCCGCTTCCCACCCAGTGTGTCCCCACAGCTGTTTGGGATTTCTCTGTGCCAATCCCGTCCCTGATTGGTCACTTACTTTGTTAAGATCTTCAGCATTTATATGTCAGAGTAGGACAGGAGGACAGGCCACTCCATTGCTGGACCACGTGGCAGAAAAGTGGCCAAGTTTTTCTTAGACACTGGCAAAGCTGTTTTCCTTTTGTCGCTAAATGCTAACCTTCCCCCTGGAAATAATGGGGTAGGGAAAACATGCAGCCAATGGCAGATTTTGCCTTCCTACATGCTTGCCTCCTCCCAGTGAACATATGCAGCCAATGTGAATGCAAGGATGTAGGAAGATGGGACTTGCCATTGGCTGCATGCGTCCACTAGGAAGAGGCAAGCATGTAGAAAAGCGAGATTTGCTGTTGGTTACATATGTTTGCTGGGAGGAGGCAAGCCTATAGGAAGGTGAGATTTGCCATTGGCTGCATGCCTCCCCTCCCCTACCATTATTTCCAGGGGGGAGAGGAGGCTAGCATTTAGCAACAAAAGGCTACTATAAGACTAGCAGAGCTAATGGTGGGGAGGAGGGAAGGCTAGCATCTATTGATGAAAAGACAACGGCTTTGCCAGCATTTGAGAAAAGATGGCCGCTTTTCTGCCACGTGGCCTAGCAATGGAGAGGCCTGTCCTCCTTTCTTACCCCAACATTCTGCGTTCCGGAGATCTTTGAAAGGTAACTGAGTGATCATTGACAGGGATGGGAAGGAGCATGTGGAACCTGGTGGGTTAGCAAAGCAGGCTCAGTGCCTGTGGAAACCTTGTGGAACAGGATGGGCGGAAAAATAGGTGGGCATTTTGCTGCATCTCTGCAGGCAATCATAAGGGTGAAAACCGCAGGGGTGCTGCAACCCGCAACTTTGGGACCAGGTTGTAAGTACTCATTTTTGGAAGGGAGCTCTGTTGCAATTTTGAACCATTGCTAAGTGATCTGTCATAATTTGAGGATTATCTGTATATCTCATTTGTTCTATGACCTGATTGCTAAGATTATGTATTATAAGTATGTATTATTGTTTATCTCTGTTTACAATACCATGAGCTCTAGCTTATTCATAATTTTAGATTTTTGCATAAAAAGAACCCCCAAGTGATACTTTTCCACTATATTATAATAAAACAAGTTGATTTCTTACAAGCAAAATAATTCAGACATTTAAAGTTACCTTTGCAAATAAAAAAACTGGGAGTTTCTACTTATTTCTTTCCCCACTGAAACATGAGTAGTTTTCAAGTTAGAAACCTAGAAATAGTTCTGTCATCACAATAATTGCCAGAAGTAAGGGAATGTACATTAGGAAAGAATAGAATTCATACTATGCATCAAATTCTATTTTTTCATGGAACATGTCTTATTAATAGGACACATACCAATAATAAAACATATACCGGTAATCTGTTGGAAAAAGTATAACTAGCACTCAAAATATGTTGCTAGCTTTCACAGTTTATTAAAAAGAAATTCCCAAATCAAAGGGTATAATATAGCTTAGCAGTTGAAAAATGTAGTGTCCTCATAAGCAATTTTCCATTTTGTCTGCATAATTAGTACATCACTTCACACTAATATCTAGTTCTGCTAATATTAGGAATAGTCCCTTTCATACATGCTATTATGTGCATTTTTTTCCTGGTATTTAAACATATTTACTGCTGATATCTACACTAATATGGGGACATCTACAGGATTTAGAGGGAAATCTGAAATCTGCTACTTTTTAACTTGTCAAAAGAATATTTTCTTTACCACAACAGGATTTGCTGCTGGTGGTATATTTTGTGTACCTAACACATCATCAGATTCTTCTCTATTTCATTTTAACAGTACAGCAGAGAGCAGCTTGTAATTTTTTTTAATATGACCACAACACATTTGCCTTCTCCCTGTTTCTTTGTCTTAACATCCAGCCTAAAGAGAAAATATTGTGAAATCAATAATAGAAAAAGTCTGGTATTGCTGTTGCACTTGTACAGAATACTGCCTTGGTAGCTATAATTAGATGCATGTTATCTACCCTGAACAATTTACAATAAAATTTTGGACTGTAGAGCTTATTCTTATTGATTTCTCCTCAGGCTATTTTTCAACTTAGTCCAGACTAAGAGAAGAAATCCATGTGTTGCTTCCTTAAAGTAAGACATATGTAGCTGGAACAAATGCAGTTTCCTATCTGAAAGAAGCAAACTGTTTCTCCAAGCCAAATTCTATCCTATCCTATAAAGAGATACTGAAAATCATGGTATAAGTCAAGATACCTTCTTACCTATCCAGTATAAAATGGCTTCTATTTATTTTTGTGAATCATGTTTGTAGGATTAAAGAATTTGAAATGAATAAATGTCTGCTAAGGAATCTTCTGCAAGAGAATATCTCTATTCTCAACACTTGTCTGATTTCATTTCTATATCAGGAAAATTTTTGTCCAATTAACTGTTGGGCCAGATACAACTGTTAAAAGCACTGGAAACCTGCCAAGAAAAACCTGATAATTTTTGCACTTTCCAGTCTATAGCACAATCAAAATGGTACATTAATTACTTCTTAATATCAGGATATACCACCTGCATACCTATAAATTAAAAAAGTAGAATTTAGACAATGAAAAGTGTTTATAATTTATTTTAATTCATTTATTACAAATGAGTACAAGCAGCCTAGTGCTTAGAAACAACATGAGAAAGTAAAGTTGTTACATTATATTGCTTCAGGTTCATGTAATTAAATATTTACTATACTTTTTTCCCATATTTTTAAACTAATTTCTGTAATTGTTCAGCCGTACAATAGACATGAATTTTAAGGTTTCATTTTGCCTCATCAGAGGTGCAGCATTCAGCCTAAGTGCAAAGGAACTGCTAGCAATGAGAAAAAGAAACCGGCAGTATGCAATCCAGAAGCTGCCTGTGTCCTCTGCTTAGAAAATAAAATTATAAGCATAGAGTCAACTACACATTGGTGTTAAAAGAAAGAATAAAACCCTTTTGGAAACATGCTTCTTGGTACTAGACTACCAAGCAAACATTGAGGGGAAACAGGCATAACTGATTGACTTGTCAGATAAATTGTTCACTAAAGATAGAGAAGCAGCACCATGTGAATTATGCTGTGGTTCTAAACTAAATGTTAAGCACATTAGAGTGTTTGTATCTAAAGTATATGTTCAGGTTCCTAAAGTAATAGAACAACAACTATTTTGAATGATTACAATGACAGCATATTAACTAGCTAATAAATGAGCTGAGCTGCAAAGAGTAAAGAATCATTGCTCTACAAAAGTTAAATTATATAATATGGAAAGGTAAAAGCCAAATACTAATTTGGATGTCATGAATTAATTCAAACATCTCACTAGAAGAAGAAAAAATGCAGAACCTCAATAATTAAAGTTACATGCAGCTGCTGCCCTAAAAGGTTATGGTTTTCAGTGGAAATGGATGATTAGAGAGAAGATGTTGAAGAAGATGCAGTAAAGAAGTGCCAATCCAAAGACCTTTTGTTTTAGTCAGAAAGTAAAAGACAGGAAACCTCCTTATGGCAGAATACCAGCAGAGTTCTAGATGTCAAAGCAGAAAAATGGGTACAAGGCAAGAAAGAAGAATTAGCTCAAGGAAGAAAAAATATTAGACAAATTCTCCCATTATATTAGCTCCTTTCCTTTTAATCTTCTTGGAATCCCTCAAAGACCTGGTTGTGCCATCAAACCCAGGGACTTGTTTAGATGGATACAGTATTGAGATTCAGTTATTTTCCAAATGGATTATTTGGTTATGATGTAGGCTGGGCACCCCTTGAATACCTTACCACTGTGACATTCTATTGTGGGGAAGAGTTTCCACTGTTGAAACTTAAGGGTCTTGGACTACATCTTTACAGTCCTTATTTTCTGACAGAGTAAATATATGTAAGTTTCGTGAATAGTACTAAGGCATTGAAAATTCTGCACTTGGTATGTAGTATTATCTATTCCTTATTTTTTCAATTACAGTAGTTTTGATTAATTTTCTATTATATATATTTCTGTACACATATGAAATGTATGTGTGTATGTGTATGTATTTTAACTCACCATATGTATATTTCATGGCACAAAAGATCTTAAAATTTTGCAGAACTTGGTCTTTACATTCACACTTGCCTGTGGAAACATCAAAACATCTGTTACCATGAATCACCAACATTTCTAACTGCTATTACATATTACAGTCACCAAATGAATGATAGGATTGTCCATATTCCCTGAATTGAACTTGAAAGGAACATATTATATATAAGAATAATAATATTTAGTGTATTATAATTTGGAAGAATACATTTATTTTAAGAAATGGATTATTTTTGCATGAAATATTCTTTGTGTATCATGGTGAGACTGCAAGTCCTGAATTGCTCAGAATATTTGAAAAAGCTCTTTGAAGTCTTAATAGGCTAACAAATGGGGAACATTTTGAAGGAGGTTAATTTTGGAATTAATATTTCTGAAATTCTAGCTATGCATTGGATCACATTGCCTACAAATACTAATTGCAGTGGAAAGACTATGGAAGAGGATAGGTCTCCATCTCCTGCTTGCGAGTGCATCAGAGGCATCTGGATGACTACTATGAGAAACAAAAAGCTGAAATAAGAAATAATTCTTGGCCTAATCCAGCAGGATTTTTCTTGAGTTTTTGTGGCCTTCTCCCACGGTTTTGATATGTTCTTTGTTTGTTTCATAAAAGAAATGGAAAGATTCAGAATATATTCTTCCACTACCAACAATTCTAAAATGTCTTCAGAAAAAGAAATTTATGATAGGCTAATTCAGACTAAATCTTCTGACACTTCATAGTTTCTCTGGCATTCTTAATCATTTTAACAATAATTTCTCCCTTCAGCACTAGAAAGAATATAAAAAGGAAAGAACTTTATATTCCTGCCCATTCCAGCAAAACGGACTTTAATAAATATTTGGTCAATGTGAAATCACACAAGGGGTAGCTGCAGGTGATGGTTTGAATGAGATACTCTCTTTTTTTAATATACCAAGCTAAAAATTTAGAAGGAACTGATTTGGGAGAAAGGGGGGGGGAGAAAAGACAACACTGATATACATAAAAGTCTAAAATCAATAATGTAAACCTAATAACGTATTTGAAAAAAAAAAATGGATTCCAGCACTCAGTTAAAGTTCATTGCAGAAACAATGATTGAAGAGAGTTCATCCGGGCCAGGAAGGGGAATGTGTCCTTCAGAAAAGCAGTATCTTGCCTACCCATGCTCTAATTCTTGCTCAAGTTTATTCTGAATTTTTGGCTTTTTTGAAACATAGGCCTAGAAATATGGGTAATGAAAACTACTTCATCAGAATAAGAACAGAACAATTGTTTTTATATGGTTCAAAATCAACTTTTACTGTTTATTAATCTGTAAGATTATCCTCCTAATGAGATGACCGGCAGATCTGTGAACACGTTCTTACCTGAATGTCGAAGAGCAGAGTATCCTTGTTCTTCCTCCCATTGCCATGCTGCTTCACTCTTGTTACGTGCAGAATAGAGACCAGGAATTTCATGGTACCACTCTATGTCTGCATTGCTAAAAATAAAAGAAATAAAATGTGAAATATTTCTTATGAAATCAGTTCAGTTCAAGTGTTATTATAGAGAACTGTCTTCATAAGATTTAGGGAGTCAGAAGTAAGTGAAAAAACAATCATGTCAATAATTTATATGTCAAACTTTTTAAACATAATCATGAAGAAAACATCCATTAACCTTATAGAGCAAAATTGTTCAGATGACATTTCCAGCAGTTCCAAGCATAAGCTCAAGAGATTTTTCAGGTCTCAACTTTCTCTAATCCAACATCCTTTATATATGTATAGACCAGTACAGTATACACTTGGGGAATATGCCATGTATCCAGTGATGCTACCTTTTAGGCCAGTGATTCTAAGTATAGTTTGATACATTCAGCTACTTTCAAATCTTAATGGTTCAAACTGAGTAGCAGAAAGAAAAGTCATGAAACTAATTTTGTATATCTTGTGGTCAAGTACTACTAAGCTTTTTTATTTTTGTTCATAAAATAGTATGAATGTGTTTGTAAATTTGTGCTTTTTTGGTGACTCTATTCAGACACAGGATTATTAAAGGTAAATTCCTGTCCCTATTATTATTAACCAACTTATTCAGTTTTTCTACTCACCTATTGATGCAGTCTCCCTTGATTGAATCACAACTTCCTGCACAATCACATGGTTGACAGCCATAATATCCAAATCCCCAGTATCCTACCATACACCGATCACACTGAGGACCAGCCACGCCAGGTTTGCAGGGACAATCACCATTGCTAGGGTCACAGAATGTGCTGTTGCTAAAAGGAAGCACAGCTGATCCAATGGGGTTGCAAGAGCACACTGCAAATCAGAACATGCATATGAGAGACTGCATCTTCATATTCAATAGAAATGACAGCTTTGTGTATTGTTTCTCTTGGTTATTTTTTCCTGAACATTTAATATATTTATAATATCCATGGGAATATTCCTCTAGAGCAGGGTATCAAACTTGTACGTCACGTGACATGTCACAATGTATCATGTCTTTTTCCATTGCCGGCAATGGGGTGGGCGCGGTTTCAGCATGATGCATCTGGCCCACAGTTTGACACCCCTGCTCTACAGTCTTCCAAATTTTCCTCTCATGCTTCTGAAAATTATGCCTATGCTTATCTCTTCTTAAATATATAAGAGGTTTCAACTAAATAGGAAGCAAAAAAGGTTAAATTAACTAAATAGTACACTTAAGTCCCAACAATATAGAGAGAGGGGGCATTAGTTTCAAGAAAACATGCATAAATTAGGCGTATGAAATAATGCACACATGATACAGTAAGGGCTTTATTCTCATCTGAGGTCATGTAATAGAATTCAGTTCACCTGTAACATTAGAAATAAACATTTAAGGAAAAGGCCAGTGTGTAGATAAATGTCAGCCATTTTCCTCCCTTTTCCTCTAATATCTTTGCTCATTACATTCGTTTCTCTTTTTCTGTTAACTAGAACTTCATGCTTCAAACGTGTTATTGATTCCATCATTTCTGATTTGGCTATAACATTACATATTATTATTAGATCTATTTTGGTATCGCTCACCAAATTCTGAAGTGCTGTTAATATTTTGAAAAGACCAAATTCATTTTAATGTGATAGTTCAAATTGTAAAAAAATCATTTTAATGTTGTATCTATAGTTGAGGGGTTTTATATTATTAGATGTTTACCACTCTATTAACATGGAATGCAACTGTATAACAAATGCCAAATGGTATCTGTTTGTATTAGTTCTATGAATTACATTTGGCAAACTTTTATAAAAAAGATATAAAAGAGCTAAATACTACCAGAATCTGTAATCATATCTCTGCTTAATGGATACCAAGATTATGAATTCAAGCAAAACAATTTCTGATGGACATATATATATATATAATTATTTTATATACTTGCTTGAGTTTATTGACTTTTGGGAAAAACATTTACATTTACAAATGTAATCTCCAGTTTTTAAAAAACTATTCATTGCTGTTTTGTTGTGTTTTTAAGAATGAAGTGTGGAAAAATATATGTTGCCCAGCATTATTAATTTGTATTATGTTATTAAGATATACACTAATCATTTTACCTGTATATATTTAAATGTTGATAATATTTTGAAACTGTTTCATTCTAGTTGTTTACTCTTGCTGGTGAGTTTGATGACTTTTTCATATTACTAATTCTATAAATTAAAGATTAAACATGGACTAGCATTTTTAGTCACTTTTAGCATTTTGCATGAAAGCTTTGGTCAGTTAACTAATTCAAATGGAACAATAAAATTAAAAATATGAGGGCTAGGTAATGCTATTGGAAAATTGGAAAAAATACTTTGGAATACATAGGAATGCAAATAAAGCATTTATTTGCAATTCAACAGAGCAGATGTGTAATTTGTCAAGATTGTGTAGCAACTTTAAGGAATCAAAGCCTGTTCAATGCATTGCAGATAGAAGCTGTGTTCACTGTACTCTATATTCCTAAACTGCTCTTCTAAATTGAATCCTGTACACTTCATCATCCTCATCTTCATGCACACCAGATAATCCCTCTAAATGGAAGCTCTAAATTATATAAATAATTCTGATCACCCTATTTGCCTGGCTTGAGGCTGATAAAATTCACAGTTGAGCAGAAATGTAGTTGAGATAGAATTAAAACTGAGGTTCCCTTGTTCCAACTCTATGTTGCATGGATATTGTGTGCAGTATTTATTTAGAGAATCTAAAATACTGGTATTAAATAACTTGTATAATAAGTATATTTTAAGTTCCCTCCTAAACTGTAGCAAGAAAAGAACTGTTTCCTCTGCAGTACTTCCTAGTTGTAATTTAAAAAAATAATAATTATCCACACTATACTAGAATACAACTGTCTGGTATGCATACATAAAAGAAGCCTAAAGTAAAAGCCCTGATATATTAACTAAAACCCTAATATATTAATAATCACTCAAATGTTTGAAGCTTGCAAAATTAGAATTGGCTTACATTTGCAGGTGTCTGGAGCAGAAAAAGGCTTTCTGAGATCTCGATAATAGCCTGGCTTGCAACGTTCACAATGCTGTCCTTCAGTATTATGTTGACAGTTGTCACAAAGGCCCCCACTTTGATTCCCTGATGCCAGCCATGTGTCCATATCAAAGTGACAAGTGTCAGAATGCCCATTGCATTTACAAGCTGAAACATACCCAAGATTAAGGAGGGTGGAGGAGAAAGAAAACCAGGATTTTGCTGTTTTGTTAAAAAAATGAATACAACATGGAAACTGTAAATATTGAAAGCAAATGATATTAGAATATATGCTTTTGTAAAATGAGCAGATTGTATTATTGTATAGTTTTTTAGTATATTTAGCTTGTCAAATGTGAAATTGCTAAAATTATAATTTTATTTGGATGGATAGATGGATGGATGAATAGACAAGTATCATTTTTATTTAAATAATATTTCCAATAAAATACTGTAAAAGCAAGAAAATACAATAAAAATTCATGGTCTTTCAAAATGTTAAATTTAATCAAATTTCAAATCAGTTTTTCTTGGCATACATTTAGAATCACTGTAAATAGTGTTTATTTCTGGGTACATGTATTTTAAATGAAAGCTGCAAACCTTCTGATTTTACTTCAGAACATTTTATTTAAATGCTATGGGAAAATATAAGTAACAATTCCTTGACTTTTCAATAGACCAAACAATATGACTTTCTTCAATCTGATTCTCTCCATACAGTATGTACTAAATAATCTCTTAAAGACTGGAATGTTTTTTTAAACCAATGGGCTTTCTCAGAATTGTCAAACAGGATCCCATCACTGAACAATAAGTGGAATTAGATTACCTATAAAGATGATTCTAATTCTCAATAGACATGGTCTATTTGGGATTAGGAGAGTTTTAGTCCAAGATATCAAGGGCGCCAGTTCAGGGAAACTTCAAACAGTACTTTTTCAGTAAGTGTCTGTTCTTATTTTTGTAAATTGAGAAATGCTTTAAATTAAAAGATTGTGGATGGTAGTTTTAGTTTTGTCTTGAACTATTTTACCCAATCATCTGCAGACGAGAACTCTGTTTTTACACAATAGCCTATAAATAATTTCATTAGTTTGGTCTCATACTTACATTTGCATCCATTTGGAGCTCCTGTTTGGCCATTTGCAGCATGCCAGGGCTGGTCATTGTAAAGAGGGGCACAATACTGACAGTGAGTTCCTGCAGTATTATGTTTACAAATGCATCTCCCATGGAGCTAACAATTGAAAACAACCATGTTTGCAATGTGTACAGATTTCAACATTCAGATATCCCCATTACACAATTTCACATAATATGTACTACTCTAAGGCAATAGAATAGCCCTTTATGACTAAAATAATTCATTTTTGAAAACTGATGGCTCAGAGCTTATCCAATTAATAATCAGTGCACTTCCCTACCATGAATTTCAAGTTTTAAGAGGATTTAATATTCTTAATGCTGTTTCCTACACAACAAATGGGCTGTATGGTTTTTTTTGTAGAATTAAGCAAATGCATAGATGCTAGGAAACTGAGAATAGGGAAAGGCTGCTTCAGCTCACACAATAGGTAAATTGTACAAAATGGGAAAACATGTATAATTGGAGAAAGAAGACAAGGTTGCAGTGATACTGACAATTATTCATATTCTAATCTTCCATTAAACACTTATTATACTGTGCAACTTCTTTAACATAAAAGCTATAATACTAAAAAAAATGCTGCCAAAATGAAATGCATTTTTCTGAAACAAAATACCACTTAAGCATCACAAACACACTCTATAGAGAATAAGTGATACTGTTGCATTTGTTGAATAATTTTGGAATGACTGATTCCTATTAGTTCTATTTAAAAATAAGATATACATACATTAAACAAACTAGTTTATATAAAATGATACTCATCGTAATTGGCCTTCTGTTAAAATACTTGCCTGTTCCTTTTTATATTATTTTTCTTAATACTTTGTAACTTCAGTTTTATTTTGGCTCCAAAGTAGTAAAAAGATACACTTCATGTATCATAATGTGTTGTAGAGTCAAACTAGAAGAGGAAAATGCAATCTGTGGAGGACTAGGAAAAGTATTGCAGACAAAAGATATTTTCTTTAGAAAATATGTATTTCTAAAGATTATTCTGAATCCTTCATGATATCCATAAGAAGGCCTGATTGTGGTGGGCAAGGATTTATAGTATTAGAAGGACATTTATGAAAACCATGATATAAAATATTCTTATGATGCTACGGTGCAATTTATTCAATCTTGCTTGAATATTATGACAAGGCCACATAATAGCAGAGTAGACAATGGGCTTCATACTTCAATGTTATTATACCCACATGTCAACTATATGATTTAAGAGATTCAAACAAGACGTACAGTTGTATTTATCAATTTCCACTGATGATGAGATGTACATATTGAAGCCATATAGAGGAATGGAAGTACAATCCATGGGATTCATAACAGTAGGTTTCCTTCCAGCTTCAATAAACAATATCTTTTTGCAGAGACTTCAAGCTCCTATTTCTTATATACACATATATTTTGCATGATTGCCACCTAAGATCTGTAGTTAGTTTTGGAATGTAAACATTTGATAAAAATGAAAAGTCCCAGTATTCCTGCTTAGTGATATGGAAAAGGCAAAATCCCATGTAGTGCATCATAAGTGATACCATATTCATGAAAAGCACGTCAGTTACGAGGTGAATCCCAACATAAGAGGATACCAGGTTAATACTGATCTAAATATTTCCATTTGAAAATGTTATAAGGAATGGCTAAACAGACACATTTCCCAGGCGGTTTCATTATTTTGCAAATCAACACAAGTTCATTTAACCAGAATACTTTTTCACACATGCTATTTTTCATTCTGTCACTAGGCCTTTCACTTCACTTACAGACTGCTTTTCTTCTTAGCTTGACAGCTCTCTCGTAATGTCATTTATTATGCTCTACAAGGCAAACAGTGTTACAAAAGTTGACCTATGTAAAATAAACGAGTGACTGATTTTCACACATGAAGACAGTTGCTAGGGCATGTTTCCTTCCATTGCCTTTTTGTTCTTGAATTAATATATTCAATTAGTTCTTTTCAAATTGCCTGTTGTTTATAAGAAAATCCTTCATGACTTATGTTCCTCCATATACTGTATCAAGAAAGAAGTGAACAGTCAGCTGTAGACTAAGTTGCCTTCTCTACACCCCTTTGATTATTCTTAATTATATTGAAAGATGTCTTGTTTTTTAATTTTCAAGTTCAGGGAGGTTTGTTTTTAATAGATGTCATAGGAATACATGCTGAAAAAGTAAAAGCCTTCTAAACAATATCAAAAGAATAACAAAAAACAATATCAAAAGAATAACAAAAAACAAATCCTTAGGAAATGGCTTTAAACTATCAATCTTGCACTATGCTTTTTTCAAGAGAATGAAAGGCAAAATGCCACAGCAATAAATATCTTCTGTCAGGAAACTACACAAAATAAAGGAGTTTTTTGTACTGTATGACCTGTCTTGCAGCCATTTTGAAACTGGTTTGATTACCTACATTTTTATTTTTATTTTGGGATATAAGTATAGTGATTGTGAGAATGCTTAAATGGAAATATATTTCCTAAATAAAAAAGCCTTTCCCAGATTTGATATTAGCTTTTCTACTATTTCTACTATTGAACAAGTAATCCTACATCCTATTACAATTACAAATGAAATGTTTCATTAAATAAGGAATTCATTAACAATAAAATTTAAATACCAACATGTTATATGCCCAATTACCAATGAGATGTTACAGTATTGCACAAACTGTGAACAGGTTATTTGTCTACATCCACCAACTGACATAAGTGTAGTGTTTTTTTTTAAAAAAAAAAAACCTTTAAAAATATTTAAAATTATTAAGAAGGTAATTTCAATAGCCTGTGACGGGGTCCTACAAAAGCCCTTCTTCTAAAGGGCTGAGAATTTTGAGACTGAGTTTTGTAATGAATGTTTAAAAATAACAAAAAAGGTTTGTTAGATATGCATGGAACTTGAAGAAAGACAAGGAAATTATCAGACTGCTAGTTGGAAAAGATGCATAGATGATAGTGAATAATAGGAAGCTGAACTGCTTAATTCGTTCTTTACATCTCCTTTTAACCAAAAGAAAAAAAAAGTAGTCCAACCTGTCAGAGAGTATACCATGAGGGATAGAAGACAAACACCCGTCAAATTAGCAAAGATGTTATGAGATAACATGGTGCTTTTAATGAAGTTTCTAGGGCAGCGGTTCTCAACCTATGGGTCGCAACCCCATTTGGGGTCAATCGACCATTTCACGGGGGTCGCCAAGCAAGGCTGTCCGCCATTTTTTTGTACGCCATTTTTTCCCCTTTTCCGGCGGGTGCCTTACCTCCCTTGGGCTGGGCCAGCTGGTGGTCGGCTTGCTCCGTCTCTGCCGCTTGCCAGCTACGCCTCGGCCGACGCAGGGGGCGGAACCACGCATGCGCGGCGCTCCCGGGCAGGGAAAGTCCTCGACGTACGACCGGTTGGGTAGTCCTCAACGTACGACCGGTTTAGTCCTCGACTTACGACCGGTTTAGTCCTCGACTTACGACCGGTTGGGGGTCGTGGCATTAAAAAGGTTGAGAACCACTGTTCTAGGGCTAGAAGGATTACATCCCAATATACTAAAGGAATGGCAGATGTGATTTCAGAACCATTAACTGTAATTTTGAGAACTTCTGGAATACAGAGAAAATGCCAGGAGACTGTAGAAAAACTAACATTTTTCTACAGGAACAAAGAAAACCCATGAAACTACAGACCAATCAGCTTGACTTCAATACCTAGAAAAATCCTAAAAAAGATCATCGGTAAGTGTGCAAATGCTTAGAAGAGACAAGGCAATTACCAGAAGTCCACATGGGTCTGTGGCAGAATAAACTGCTTTTTTTGACAAATTGACTAGTAGATCAAAAAGTACTTTGGATGTGGTGTACCAAAACTTCAGTAAAGCACTTGATAAAGTTGACCATAGCCTCCCTCCTAGATAAACAGAAAAATGTGGAATGGATAGTCCCGCTACCTGGTGGAGTTACAGTGTTTGAACAAGCATATCCAGTATGTGGAGCTAAATCTATGCTTACATGGAGGGAGATATCCCAGGGCGCTGTCCTGGACCTGGTGTTCTTTGACTTTGTTCTTTGATATTATTAGCTATATCTTTAATAATACTGAAGATATTATACAAATAGTCCTTGATTTATGACTGTAATTGAGTCTGGAATTATAGTTGTATAGTAATTGCAGTAGTAATTCTTGGCATCGCATAAACACACCTGATTATTCCACATTTTTGTGGTGTTCATTAAACAAATCAATTTTCCCCAATGCGTGCTTTTGCTGGAAACCAGAAATGCTGGAAACTGGCAAAAATGTTGCAAATGTCATGTGACCACAGGACACCGTAAATGGCCATAATGGTGAGCTGGTTGCCAATTGCATAAAATGCAATCGTGTGACTTTGCAGCTGTCATCACTTTCAAAATGTGTTATAAAGAGCTTTTAGGCGAGGGGTCCATCATAACTTTAAATAATTTTTAAGTGAATGGTTGTAAATTGAGAAGTATGGTATGATAATTCATGAACAGAAGGATCTCTCAAGACTGTCCAACCCTTCAAATGCTGCCTGTCTAAATGTGGCTCACATGGCATAAATATGAAATGGGGAGAAGGAAAGAAGGGACAGTAATTGAAAAACATATGGTATACTAGAAAATGGTCTAAAAGTTTACAATCCAGTATAGCAAATCTTTGGCCTCTGAAATAGGTCCTTTCTACTGGAACAAGTGGAGTGAGCTAGTTTGCCTCCAGCAGCTCAGAAGATTGCTACACAGCAAGCAACCTTTTATAATAATCATAAATTGTACACATGCGTGGATAAAGGGAAAAGGATGTCATTAATAATTCAAGCAACTGGAAAAAAATATGGGAAAAAGATCACAGGTTTGCTAAAACCTCCAGAAATAAAGAGTGGCATAACCAGTTTCAACAAAGCACTCGATCAGGAGAAAAGTTCCCTCTGAAACGAGATGAGGTCTAAGGGACAGGTAAATGCATGCAGCCCATGTAATTTTTCAAGAACTTTTGATACTAGTTCAAAAAATTTGTATTTGAGGTCCTACTGAATTGATTCAGTAATAACCGCTGTATATTTATTTATTTAATAAATAAATAAGTATATCCATTTATATGCATATAAATATGTATGTAAATATGTATACCCATTTATATGTATACCCATTTAAAGTGCTAGCAACAGATCTACCTCTTCCCTTAGTATGAGGCACCTGATAACATAAGCTAGGACATCTAATATTTCAGAGGAGTGATCTGGAAATTCTAACATTCCATCAAAATGGCATCTAATTGAGCACAAGATTTTCAACGAATTATCTGTCCTTCCAAGATTTGAACAATACAAACTTACCACGTGGAAGACTCCTGCTGCTTTGACAGGCCTAAAACCTTTAATAGGTGCACAGCGATCTGCATGGCCATTGCAAAAACAGCTCCCCTTCACAATAAAATCATAGACTGCGTAATACGTTAGCTGTGGTGGGTTTGCATTCAGATCATTGCTGTGACATGGGCAGGATTGTCGCTTTAGCAGTTGCACTCGAAGGTTCGTGATTTTCAACTGTGCCTGAATTTTAGGACTGTAAGGGTCATCAGCAGAGTTTGGAGGTGACAGAGCTCGATATATAACCTGCAAATAATAAATAAATTGAAACTAATCAGTGAAATAAAAAAGGTACACCCACTTGGAATTTAAAAATGCGTGTGTAGGAGATGACCAGGCTGAGTCTGAGGGAGGGGTTTTGCACATCATCAGTCTCAAGTCCCTTTGTGCTCACAAGAGGTCTAAATCCATCCCACCTTGAATTCCATTGACTCTTATCTACTGCCAATTTTCTTCGATCGTTAGTAGTCCAGATTCTTGTCTAAAGTCTTAGCATGTATTCATTTGAACTAACTTGGCTCCTGATTTCTTGTGCTTGACAGCTTGTAAAGAGTTTAGCACCTCAAACACAGAGCAAGATATTGTTCCCTGCATATTTTATTTATTGAAAGCCTGTGACCTCTAGACTTTATTTACAAAGATTTTAAATGTTAGATTTTAAGATTGCCATTACATGAGGAGTTTTATTGTTGGAAAAATGCCTATAAATGAACCAATAATAAAGCTCCTAGTTTTGTCCTGTCCTTGAGGCTGTAGAATATTTCATGAATGAACAAGATTTTGTTCATTTATTAAACAGAATTGCTAGCTTGTCTTTTTTTCCTTAATAATAAAGGAATCACACATTTGTATCTATGTTAATCATGAAACAGAAAAGTTCCAGATCCAGGGGAGAAAGAAATAATGATATTTTAAATTTCTGCCGAATAATGCTGCTGTAGTTTAGTTTCAATGTGCTCTACAAATGTGAAATTTAAATAATCTTTTGCCATCATAGTCTCTGTTACTGAAGTAAGGATATAACAAATATGTTCCAAAAATATCTCAACATCATCTGAGTATATGTATTCTGTATTAAACTGCAGCAGAAGAAGCATGTTACATGTCCCGTCCATGAAGGTCTGTCATCTGGTGGAACCCAGGAAGAAATATTTTTCTGCTGTACCACCTGTCCTAGAGGATATCAATCCACACCCGCCACCCCAAAAGATCAGTTTGGCTCTGACATTGTAGGCCGTTTACAAGGCTCTGAAAATGTTATGTTCAAGGTATGGGATTGGAGGATCAGTTGGAGCCTGTGAAATAATTGTATTGAAATGGTTGCATTGATGATTATTTCTCTCTCTCTCTCTCTCTCTCTCTCTCTCTCTCTCTCTCTCTCTCTCTCTCTCTCTCATGATTTTTAAAAACACAGCAGCTGATTGATATTTTGAATTTTGTTTGTGTGTATTTTTGTTTTTGTTAGCTACCCAGAGCTGCTTGTATGAGGCAGGTGGCCTTGTGAATTAAATAAACCAAACCAAATAAATAAGTTATGCAACCAAACATACTCTGAAACCTCAAAAGATTTAAGTCAAGCCATTATGTTTTTCTCAATCTGGTTGCAACCTCTGTCTCAGTTTTCCAGGATTTTTCACAGATAATAAATATGAAATGGATTGTTTCAACTTCTAACTGGTTCCAAGATTGTCATGTCTAATCACTTTTTTATCTAGCTGGAGATTCTTTGCTGACCAAGCATTGGCTTCCTTTTTGAACTACCAAACTTCCCTGAGACACTGGGGGCCACTTAGGGTGGGGAGGGGTTGTAAGAGAAAAGAAAGGATTTAGATAATTTACATTTCTGAACGGAATGAATGCAGTGTGCTTTTGTCTATTCTGTCAGCATGCCAAATTTGGCAGCAGCCAATGTGACAAGAGACAGACACAACTGAATATTTAAATGCCAGCAAGCATGACTTTAGAATATATCTTTAGAATATATCTAAGGGTTTTTATCATATAAAATCAGTGCTTTTTTTCTAAAAAAAAAAAAAAAAGGTGCCGGAACTCAAATACGTCATACAACCCGCCTTGCCTACCCTACAAGGTTCCATCCAAAAAAGGTGCTGGAACTCCATTCTGGGCGTTCTATGAGAAAAAAAGCCCTGTATAAAATAATAATAAAAATAGTCTGTTGGATACATGTAAAGGTGCCAATTTGTAAATCAAATATTTTCTTTTGGGTGTTTTGAAATGAGATATGCTGTATGTTGTAAGGAATAATAATGCTACTGTATTTCTTCAGATACCAAGGGAGAAAGAAACAAGAGTGAGAATTGCATTGAGAAAGCAATGCTCATGGGTTGTGTTGGACCTGAGTAAAAGATGCCTTAAGATATGGAAGAAATTAGTTTTCTCAAACCGCCAGATGGTGGCAAATAAATTCAATAAATAAATAAATAATAAAATAGTTTGGACCACAATAGAATTTTAGACAATTTCCTTTTTTGCTAAATGAGGAAAATTCAGGCTGATAATTTTTCAAGAAATAGACCACTCGTGTTTCCTTCAATTAAAAATAATCTGCATTGTATGTTTCTTTGTTCTTTCTGCATTGTTTATTTTTTAAAAGCAGATTTTAAGGGAAAAATAACATTGATACATATAATAATTCATATAGATCCTAGTTTTATTAACCTCTATTATCTGCAGTTTATAAATTAAAGGCTAGTAGGCAATCACAGTTTATAGTTAAAGGCAAAAGAGCCCTTATTCATTATTTCAGACTTCATTTCAGTAATGAAAATAATTTGTAGCATTTGGCAAAATTCTGTACATACTTTTCTAAGATTGCCGTGCTAACCAAACCCTAGAAAATACCGTACATAAAAGCACACAATTAAGTTTACTAGAAATAAGGCATCAAAAAAGGAATAGAAGTACCTTGGCGTTACTGCATGGGAAGGATATATAGCAGTGATGGTGAACCTTTTAGAGACCGAGTGCCCAAAAACTGGCCCCGCCCCCGCTCCACCCCCTGCCCCGCCCCCGCTCCACCCATCCCTTACCCTGCCTGCCCGCAGGGCCACTCACTGCCTCCAGGGCCCACCACAGATCGCTCAGGCAGCCCAGCAGCACTATGGCGGTCATGCCCTCTGCCCGCACCCTGCAGCATCAACTGTGCACGATGGGGTGTGAGGGCAGAGTCTTGTCTACGCTGCCTGGCTGCCATGTCCTTGGCTGCGCTGCTCCACGTGGGCCACGTTCAGGGGCATCTCTCCTTCAGGGGGCTGCTGGAGAGGAGGGGGTCACGGGGGAGGTGAGGCTGAGGCAATGGCACATGTGCCCACAGAGAGGGCTCTGAGTGCTGCCTCTGGCACCCGTGCCATAGGTTCGCCACCACTGATATATAGTTTCTTGCTGCATAACTCCTACTTCCCATAGGTCCCACAAAGTACTGGTAACAGTAATTCAAGATTAGGTGGCCTGTCTCTATTACCAACACTGCCTGCCTATTTCCCACATTGCTTGCCTGGAGCTACAAAATAGGATTTCTGGCTCAGTGTTAAAAAGCTATCGATTTATTATTGCCTTTTCTGCAAAGTCCAGTATTGCTCCCTTTTATCACCACTACCTGGGTATTTTGCTAAGCAATTGTCTATTGTTTTCTGCTTTCAGCAATGGGATTGTTGTTATTTTAGGCAATGAAAATAACTGCCTCCTGAGTGTGTGCTAATACGCTGCCAAAACCTCCTAGTTAGAGAGATGCAAACAACAAAACAATGCCTTGCAAATTAGTCTCAAGTTTGTATCTTATATATATATAATAGCAGTGCTTTTTTTCTAAAAAAAAAAAAAAGCTGCTGGAACTCTCACATATCATACAACCCGCCTTGCCTACCCTACAAGGTTCCATCCAAAAAAGGTGCCAGAACTCCGTTCTGAGCGTTCTATGAGAAAAAAAGCCCTGTATAATAGCACGAACATTAGCAAGCCCTAGCTAATTGTAGTGGGGGAGGGAACCAGTTAAAGCAGAGCTGAACAGACCTGGAGGAGATCTGCTGGAGCTGCAGAGCTTGGCAGAATCCCCAGGATCGGCGCACGTGGTGGCATGGTAATTGAAGCTTCCGGAAGAGAAAAGAAGGAGGAGGGCGGAGACAAGGTATAAAGGAGGCAGTTTTTGGTGGGAGAGGGAGAGAAAGAGCAAGAAGAGGCTCAGCAAAGCAGTGAGGAGAGACAGAGCAAGCCGCATGTTTTCAGGCTGAGGGTGACTGAACTAGCCGCGTTTGGAGCAAGCCGCATTTTTTTTAAGGCCAAGGATGACTGAACTAGCTGCGTTTTGGGCAAGCCGCATGTTTTCAGGCCGAGGGTGACTGAACTAGCCGCGTTTGGAACAAGCCGTATGTTTTCAGGCGGAGGATGACTGAACTAGCTGCGTTTGGAACAAGCCGCATGTTTTCAGGCCGAGGGTGAATGAACTAGCCGCGTTTGGAACAAGCCGCATGTTTTCAGGCCGAGGATGACTGAACTAGCCGCATTTGGAGCAAGCCGCATGTTTTCAGGCCGAGGATGACTGAACTAGCTGCGTTTTGGGCAAGCCGCATGTTTTCAGGCCGAGGGTGA
>NW_015386475.1:69615-89754 GCF_001527695.2 Protobothrops mucrosquamatus
TGACTGAACTAGCTGCGTTTTGGGCAAGCCGCATGTTTTCAGGCCGAGGGTGAATGAACTAGCCGCGTTTGGAACAAGCCGCGTTTGGAACAAGCCGCATGTTTTCAGGCCGAGGATGACTGAACTAGCCGCATTTGGGGCAAGCCGCATGTTTTCAGGCCGAGGATGACTGAACTAGCTGCGTTTTGGGCAAGCTGCATGTTTTCAGGCAGAGGATGACTGAACTAGCCGCGTTTGGAACAAGCCGCATGTTTTCAGGCCGAGGGTGAATGAACTAGCCACGTTTGGAACAAGCCGCATGTTTTCAGGCCGAGGGTGAATGAACTAGCCGCATTTGGAGCAAGCCGCATGTTTTCAGGCCGAGGATGACTGAACTAGCTGCGTTTTGGGCAAGCTGCATGTTTTCAGGCCGAGGATGACTGAACTAGCCGCATTTGGAGCAAGGCTGAGGAGGGATAGGAAAACCTTTTTTTGTTTGGGGGACAGACATTGGATGTGGCTTTTGGTGGCCTTTTGTGGGGAGAAGAGTGGAGCCCTTTAAAATGGTGGAAATAGGCTGTTAATCTCCTGGGAATGCAAATGAAGGTGGTGGGAGTCATTTCTAATTATGGACTGGTCATTTTTGTCTTGAAAAATGGATTTGTAGAAACCCTGGAAAGATATCTGGATTCTTCAGAAGGACCCTGTTGCCTTTCCTGTTTTATTAACTAAGGTTCAGAGTTTGCTCATTGGTCCAGAATTTTTTATTTCAATAAAGCAGTATGTTTTATTCTTTTTTTATTGTTGCCTTAAAATGAATTGGGAATCTCTGCCCAATCATATTTGCTGGGGTATATTTCCCCTCAATCTACCCAGTATGGTCCTACCTGTGGCTATGATGTTGGAGTTCAGCAACAAGAAATCACATTAATTTGAGAGGGTTGCAGCCGGCCTGTCTGTGAGAATTGATCCTCTCTAGGAACTTCTCTCTGACAAAAGGAGGGAGGGGTATGGAACCCTGAATGATCTCTATGTAAATCAGGTGGTTTTGAAGAAGGATATCCATTGCTTTCTGAAAAGTACTTAGAAAGGTACTCTCAACTTGAATAAAATATGTAAAATTCTTCAGTGCAGTTTTGTGGGTGGGAGCAGATGCTCCTATGTAGCTAGGCAGTAAAAGGTCTGAAGCAGCAGTGCTTTAATTGAAAAATGAGCTCTGACTGGTAGGCAGCTCACTGAACAGCTTGCATGTGGAAGTTGGTTGCACAACAGCTAAATTATTAGACATATGAATATTTCTGTGATAAGGTAATCATTACTAGAAAAGGGATTAAGTATAAATTACTGATAAAAGTAGTCATCATTTAGTGACTGCCTCATTTAGCAACTGTTCAGAGTTAACAACTGATGGAAAAAATAACTGGGCAACCTGTCCTTGCATTTAGAATCTTTGCAGGTCTGTAAAGCTGAACAGAGTTCATAAGCACAGCAGTGGCATCTCTTAGCTACTGCCTTACTTAATGACCAAGTAACCAGTTCTAAATGTGGATGGTAATTGAGGATATCTATATTGTCAAAACACAAAGTGCAGCTATTTTCAGAATGAGTGACCAGGTACAGTAAATCTATCTGAAAAGCTTCTCAAATGTGGAGCATCTGGGTGGGTGTACTTCATCACTTTTTCCCTTTTTTTTAATCGTTAAATTTTTTACACCTTGCTAAACCACTGGTGGTTCTTGAATATTGTCATGTCCTAAAGGTGGTACAATCTGTGAAAAGATTGAAAAGCCCTGCATTAGATAACTAAGAGGAATAAAACGGCAGGAAATCCCAGAAGGATATGTCAGAAGCTGGCTGATGTCAGGCATTCAGAGAGTGAGATGCAGAATTTGATAACTACATTCTACTTACCAATAATAAGTTGGTTGTTGTTTTTATTATTATTATTATTATTATTATTATTATTATTATTATTATTATTATTATTACAATTTGTTTTACCATAATTTTCTCAACATTTAAAGAGAATGGGTGTCACTTGCAAAGAATAATAATAAAATACCCAGCTATAGACAAAGAAAACAAAGCTCGCAAGGCTTCAAAGCAAGCAATATTGTATCTAGAAATATAAATCCATAAACAAATCTGTATCTTTTATCTTTCCATTTATTATAACAAAAACTGATATTCCTTTTTAAACATAGTACTTAGAAATAAGGTTTCAGCAGGTGGCAGCAATTGGCCAACTTTGTCCGACATTTGGAAGTTCACCAGAGTTGGACCTGCTTAATAATTGGATGGGACACTTCTCGGTAATATTAACATTGTAGGCTAGACTGGGAACTTCTTTACCTTTTACTGAAAAATAGAAAGTGGAGGACTTTATAGTTTTCAAACAACATTGAATTGCTTATTGTCATGGATATCTTAATGAACTCACCTCTCCTCCAGTGCAGGGGAAATGGCTGGAGTATCTTGAAGTGCAAAGTGCCTCTTTCTTAGTTACATCATCATCCAACCTAAAGGATGCTGAGCAGTTGATGGAAAAATACTTATAAGGCTTCCAAGTTTTTCCAAAATCCTGAGATCGCTCTAGGACCATGGCTGCTGGTCTCGGTGACTTGAATATCATGATCAAATGAGTGAAATAAAATTCAGTTTCCAAATTGAGCTGGATCTTCTCCGTCTGTACTCCTTGTGCTGATTGCCACCATGTGTGTGGTAATCTAAAAGATGAATCAACCATGGCAGAAGATGGATGAGCCAGATGTGTATTCAGAGAGTTGCATTTGCTACACTTAGGCCACTTGCATAGGAGGTCTGTATTTTCACTGTAGGAACAGTATAATTCTGTGAAGTTGTATCCACATGTAGTATCTGTCCACAATTTACGTCCATGAGCTAGGTTTCCCATTTGAGGATTGCATGCTTTCTCACAGCGAGACCCAGTTCCAAGAATACTACTCAATCCTAAATAAGAAAAAAAAAGCCTAAATAAAACTCCTCATATGTAGCCAATCCACAGTGAGTTTGTTATCTTACAAAATAAGAAAGCATAGTTAAAAAAAACAATGGATCCATTATATTCTCAATCTCAGACCATCTCTATCGTATATCTAGATAGATAATAATACTCAACTATTTTATAAGGCTGTTTTAAGGAATATTGTGATAATTTTTGTTAAAAACATTGACCTTTGAAATGACTTATATCAAATGCTTTTACTAAGAAATACATTTGTCCAAAACTCTTGAAATACTCTTGAAATACTCAATTTCATTGTAGCTAAATTAATTCCAAGCAGGAATTAATATTATTGCTCAGTTGTGCAGCACATACTTTTCATGCAGAAATCCTCATGTTCAAATATTAACAAGTACAAATCTCTTCTGCCAGAAACCTTGAAGGGCCACTGCCAGTCAGTGACAATTGTTTGGGAAAGAATGGATGACTGGCTCAGTAGAAAGCAACTTCTTGGGTTCTCGTGCAAGCCTAAACATTACAAAATGATACACTGCACATTAACAAGAAATTACTAAAAATTATTAAATGGAAGATCACCATTAAACACATGTCAAGAATACATAGATAATGATAATAATATTGGCTGTTTTATGCCTAAGGCGCCCCTTTTTCTTTTTTGAATTATAAAATGTATTTCAAACCTTTCTGTTTACATAAGCACTCCGTTAAAACAAATTTAAAATAAGAGAATAAGAGCAATAGTTAACAGCAAATGTATACATATTATTTTCAGAGGCTGTTTACTCTAGACAATTCTTCTTGTGCTTCATTCATCTTATCACTCTTTGCTTAGACGACATAGATGGAATGTTCATTTGCAAAAAACTGTACTTATTTCTCAGAAAAAACATGTTTAGGATCAAGTTTGATTTCTATGTTGAAAAGAAAAATTGTCCTATTCTAGTTTAGATGCAGACAGCATGCTTATGCCCACAAAAGTAAATAAGTACACTGGTAAAGGTCACATTATAATATCCAACTCTTTTCAAAGTGTTGTACAAACATTAACTAATCTGAGAAGTAAGGAAATATTTTCAGGTGTGTTATCAGTTTCAATTGCCATAAATTGTCTGTTAACATGCTGGCTGTTAATTTTTTCACTTTCATTATGCTACATAGTTTACCTGCTGTATAATCAGGTTTACTGTAGCAATTTGATGTCTATGGAGATTTTCAGTCATCCAGGTCATGGTTGTCCTTGAAGGCAATTGGACTTTCTTTGTTTTTTCCTTGAAGACATTTTGCTTCTTATCCAAGAAGAAAGAAAAGCAAAATGTCTTCAAGGAAAAAACAAAGAAAGTCCAATTACCTTTTGAAAAAGGGTAGCAACTTGATCTATACCATTTTTTGCAATCTAGCAAAGGAAAAAGAGAAACTAAGTAGTTTTATGCATATCCTGTGAGTTAAAATACATCTTCATGCAATCTGAGACACATGCAATCTTTTTTTTGAAAAAGATTGCCTTGCTTTTTAAACTCATACATGATTAGATAATAAAATACTAAAACATGCAAAATTAGGCTTATGCTTCATAAGTCTCAGCCAACATTTTTTAGAAAAATAGGCAGCAGGGAGTTCACAAACAAAGCAAGGAATTAGGAGAACAAACAGGAATAGGAGAGCTTTGTCAGAGAATTTAGCAGGAGAGGAAGAAGCTGGCTTGAGATACTGTCAAAAGGATGGTATCAGTGGCATCAGTGGAGCAATGGGAATTTGGAAGCTACCAGAAAATTATGCTAATTACCTCTGTGGCAAACACTAGCATTTCTCCTTGCAGAAGAAAAGGGTAAAAGAACTGGAGGCCAGCCATTCTTTTTTATACACATCAGGGATCGTGACAATCACAGCAGTACTGCACAAACAGCTTTCCACAAAGGCTGACAGAATGAGGCTTCTGAGGAGCAAGGCACAGGAAGTCACCCAGAGGCAGGGTCAATAAGGGAGCGGCACAAGAAAGAAGAAAGCACTTCAGTGAAGGGATGAGTATTTGGAGGATTGTGGCAAAAACGACTGGTTGAACATGGTGAACCTCCACACCATGGAGTTGATCAAAGGATGCAAACATGGAAGCCAAGCACCATCTCCCTGATAAAGTTCTATTATTTCAGCCTCTCCAACTCTGGTCAACAAAACCAAGAAATCCAACTGAAACTTCCACTGAGGAGGAAAAGAAGAACAGTGGTGGTAGTGGTGAAAAAACCCACTAGTATGCTAGATATAAGAAGCTATAGTGAGGGGAACTCTGTGTTGATGCACAAATTCAGAATATGAAAGAAAGATTACCAAGACTCATCAATCTGATCACTATCCATTCCTGCTTATCTATGTGAGGTTAATCAATGCTGCTAAAAGAGGGTTGTAAGAAATTATGAAACTAGGCTAAAAAGATGAAGAAAATGGATTGTAATGAGTGTTTTCATCACCCTTCCATACATAGTCAAGGAACAATAACAGAGAGAAAATCTTGGAGGTGAACAACTGGTCATGAAAATGGTGTTTCTCAAGAAAGATTGGATTCCTAAACCATGGTCTTCTTCAACAGTGAAATACTCTTAGATGGAGTGAAGTGCACCTCATAAAAACAGGAGGCAATTATTTTGCCAAGAACCTTGTGAATTTTATGCCAATAAGGTTCTTACATCTCCTGATACGGGGCCACAGTGTTAAAAAAAAAAGGAAACAAAAGCCATTTGTTCTATCTCTTAATTCAGAAGATTCTTAAAACAAATATAAAATTGAAACCTTTTCTTTCAGGGCTTTGGATAAATAACTTGAAAAAAAAGTAGAACTATATGTTACTACATATGTTGACTGTGGCAAAAATCCTATATGCACAAAAATGGAAATACATATCAATTTCCACAATGGAAGATCTGATGGGAAAAGCAACATAACTGACAGAGATGGCAAAACTTGCTTTAATTAAAGAAAAGAATTTATCCAGTTTTGATTCTACTTGAAAACTGCTTCTGGATTTTATGTTCGGAACAAAAAAAATTAAACTTTGATTTTATGCTTTGATGATTACATTATTTTGTTGTTATAGAAATGGCTAGTACTTATTAAATATGTAAAGCAAAAAGTTGAGGTTGTAACTGTATTCTATATTCCACTGCACTGAAAAAGCTGTAAGTCACTGCTTTTTTTCTTTCCCTTTTACTTTGCATCTTTTCCCCTTCTCATCCTTCCTTCCCCCATTCCATTAATATTTGTTTCTATCTGTCTTTTATATAATAAACTTCAATTAAAAAAGAAAATTCTAATCAGCTAATCACAACATTATGAAAAGCATTTTTGATACTAGTTCTCTTTTTTACTTACTGCTTTTCTATTTCTCCCTTTTTTCTTCCTCTCTCAGTCCAAAGTTTGTTAAGTTGCACTTTATTTGTTAGATTTCTATCCTGTGTTCAGTGTAAGAGCTTGAGGAAGTGTACATATATTTCTTTGTCTTATTTTTCTCACAACAGTCCTGTGAGGTAGGCTGGGCTGATTATTTGTACACCATACAGGATGAGTAGCATCAGACAAGACCCTGCATGATGTAGTATTGTAAAGGGATTTAGAGCTGATCTTGGGGAAGGTAGGAGGGAGCCATTAAACATGGAAGAAAGGAGTAAGCCATTAAGGAGAGCCTTTGACAAGAGATTACATGGTCCAGAGACAGAAAGTAGCGTGAAAAAGAAACTTAAAATAACTCCACCTTGATTTTATTTAGTATAAAGAAAATAGAGAAATTTGGATAGGCTTTCCAGATTGATGCCAACCCTTTAAAGTAGGCCAGTGGAAGAAACATCATTGTTATAGGATATATTAGCAGAATCTTGAAAACCTGTCCAAATTTTTCTCTCAAAGGAAAACCCAAGGTGGAATTAGTCTGAGTTTCTTTTTCATGCTTCCTTCAATTTCAGGACAGTGTAGTCCAAGTCCCTTAATTAATCCTTGCTGCACCTTTTCTAAATTGCGGTGCCTGGTCTGAGTATAAATAATGCAGCTGCATTAGCAGCTTTCTTATTTTTGTTTTATTCCTCAAATCTATATGAACTATTTTCCACTATTTAAAGTAAAAACGCAGCATGTGGCATTCATAGAATGGATATGAGTGCAAAAGTATAGTCCTCAGGTATAAATATTCAGAAGGAAAATCAGTATGCAACGAATGCCAGCAGATCACAAATAATCTCTAAGTTGTTCATTGCAACTAAAGATAATCAGAGAAAACAATTGTCACACACATTCCAGAAAGTAATTCTCTGTAATTTCTTGAAATCATGCCACTGGAATGACCTTAAGTATCTTTTGTCTGCTTCTGTTTAAACAATTGTACTATTTACTTAATGCGTGAAGAACTAAGTGTTTGTAGTAAATAAATTATGTCATCCTACATTGCCACATAGCTATGCTGGTTAGCCTTTCTTTAATTCCACTTAAATGGCACATTACACATTTCTTGTTGATTAAGGGGAACTAATAAGGATCCAGGGCTATATGTTTAGTTCTGTGTACAATATACCTTCTATAGAAATACTGTTTATTACTGAGTGCATATCTTGTTGCACTCTGCAAGTGAATGAATAAGATCAACAGTTCTTTTTTGGACAGGGGTTGTGCCTTTGAGTAAGTGTTGACCGGATTGGGTTCTTGCAATTTTCTTGGCAAGGGTTTTCAGAAGTGGTTTGCCATTTATTGCTTTCTTCCTAGGGCTGAGAGAAAGCGACTGGCCCAAGCTCACCCAGATGGCTTTGTGTCTAAGACAGGACTAGAATTCATGATCTCCCAGTTTCCAGCCTGGTGCCTTAATCACTATACCAAACTGGCTCTCTCTGACCACCCATTACAATTAACACCCATTATTCCACCGTTTTTCAAGTGAGGAAGGAAAGCTGCAATATTACATTCGGTGATTTTAAAATTCCATTTCCTAAAGTTATGCTAAGTCATGTACAAAAGGAGGTATATTATCTGCGGAACAGTTTTCAGAAATTCGTCTTTCTCTCTTGCACCACTCTAGCCTTTTGAGGATTTTCTTCTAAAGTCACCGGAACCGCTACCCTTGTTTAGAAAGCGAATTTTATCTCGTTTACTTACAACACAAGCACCTCTGCCCTGAGTTCCGCCGAAGAAGGAACTCTGAGAGTGACGGGGGACGTTTTACAGATTGTCCCAAGCAAAGTAGGGAACACCCCAGAGTCCACCTCTCCCGGGAGGAACCGTTTCCAAAAGCATCTCTTCTCTGCGATCGGCAGAGCCGCGAGGGGAAGAGCGGCACCCGGCACTCCCTCCCGCGGGCTCTGGAGACACCCACCTGCAGAGCAGCCCAGCAACACGAGGTGCCAGAAGGGACTCCCCATGGCGGAGCGCGGGGCACAGGGCAGGCATGCAGTCCGGTGGGCGCGAACGCGACGGCTGCCCTGGAGCCCCCGGTCTGGGCGCCGCTAAGGACGACAGCCAGGCTCTCTCGCCACAGGCCCCCGCAGGGCGACGGCCGGAGGGCCGATGGAGCCAACCCGAACTGCATGTGCTACCGCGGGCATCTTTTCGCTCCTAGTCGTAACCGATCCCCGCCAGCCCTGCTACGAGTGGCGCCGCCGCCGCTTACTTCTCCCCGCTGGGGGGATCCCCGGCCAGGTGCATTAAGAAGAGGCGCCGATCGTCCCGTCCCGCCCCTCCGGCTCGTCTCCTCGTCCCCAGTGACAGCCTGCGAGGGGAGTGGCGGCGGCGGCGGCGGCGGCTGTGGCGGAGGCTCCTACTAGAGTGGCGGCGGTGGCGGCGCCCCAGGAGGAGGAGAAGGGTCGCTCCCACCCCTCCCGCTCTGTCCAAGTGGGGTGTAGAGACCTCCATTCTCGTCCCCCGCTCGCCCTTCCTCGCTCCCCTGGTGGCCCCCGACGCCTGCCTTCCCCTCCTCCCCACCCAGCGCGCCTCAGCCCTCCGGGGGGCCTGGTGCTGGGGTGGAGCAAGGAGCGGGCTGCCCGTGGCCCAGCGCCGCCCTCCCGGCTCTCTCCTCGCGGCATTCCTCAAACCCGCTGACTATTCTCCGCTGTCACTTCGCGGCACGCCAAGGTGCCTCAGCCGGGCTGGAGGCCAGGGGAAGGGAGAGGATTTCGCCACCTCTTTCCTCGCCTTTTTTTTTTTAGCTTTTCACCCCGCGGCCTTCTTCCCTCCCAGCTTGCCTCCGAGGGCGACTGACCTCCTTGCCTCGTAGTCACCGCGGCCATCTTCCCTGGAGGTTCTCAATCGGAAGAAAAAGCAGACTACCTGGGCCGCCTTTTTCTTTCTCTACTTGCTTCCCATACCATCTCCCTAATCCACCTCCCTTTTTAAAAAGTTCAAGAATTAAGCTGATGTCTCCAGTTTAAATATCAAAGATGGAGTGTGTAGACTTGACTGCATTGGTCATTAATGCCGTTCGCTGCTCATTTTATACATAGTAAGTCATGGGAAAACAATATTTTATTTTTTATTAATTAAACTTGTATAGCTGCACATCTCACCACTCATCACTGCATATCAGCCACCACTCTGGTGGCACACAATATATTAAAAGGTAAAAAGATTTCCCCTTGTCCTGTGGTGTCCCATTCCAGAAGGCTGTGCTCATCTCCATTTTCTAGCCAAGGGAACCAGTGTTGTATGAAGATGCTTCCATGGTTATGTGGACAGCATGGCTATATGCCAAGGGACACAGAACATTGTTACCTTCCCACCAAATGGTACCTATTTATCTACTTGCATTTGTATGCTTTCAGACTGCTGGGTTGGCAGGAGCTGGAGCAGAAATGGAAGCTCATCCCGTCATGTTTGGGTCTTGAACTGCCCATTTCTGGTCAACAAGCCCAGCATCTTAATCACTAGGCTACTACGCCCCTACACAACAATACGATTCCACTAAAGGAAGGTTTTAAAAAACTTCAGCTTTTATTATGAAAACATTTCATTCAACGAATTACTCTTTTGCAATAGGAGTTTACAAGCTGTGAATTGCAGTAGTCTCAGAAGGAATCAATTTAAAAAAAAGCTGATCAGGTTTGTACAATCAAAGCTGGAGTATTGTAGAAACTTGTTCCAGCTTTGCCTTAGTCTGAAGCAGGCCTTAGAAGAAAGGGTTGATAGTCAATAGCAATAGCCAACTGCAAAAATAATCTGCCAATCAAATACATGCTGTGACTGCTGAATGTTCTCCACCCATTGGCAACTTCTAGCATGACATGTAATAGACCCATTCTCTTTGGATTATCTGTAGTGTACAGTATTTGTTTAAAAAGTTCAGAACTTTCTCCATTTATTTTAAATGACCAGCCTTTCAAAATAAGAAACACATGGGCAGCTGAATTAGACTGCTAGTTAAGGATGTTGTTGGCTTGATCAGTACTTGCTGTTATGCCATAGTGCTCCTGCAGTAATCATACACATTACTTTTGCCCTATTATAGCTTTTGGGCTCTTTTAGTACCCATTGCAGATTACAGATACTTTTACTCTGCTTTTTTCATATATCTACAGCTTGCAGACAGAATCTTTAAGATCACTGCTCAGCCTGAATTACCTGATAACATAGAGAACAGCAGCCAAACCTACTTGAAACAGGCAGATCACTTTGGGAAATCATGGCATCATTTCATGGTGGCAGGTCAGGGCACCCACTGAGTGAAGGGATTGTTTTTCTCTCCTACAACTCTTTTGCATCTGGAGATTTAAAATTGGCAGAAGGGAGTAAAACTGTAGATCAGACACGTCAAACACAAGGCCCGGGGGCCAGATGCGGCCCGCGAAGTGGTTTCATGTGGCCCGTGAAGCCATCCTGGA
This sequence comes from Protobothrops mucrosquamatus, assembly GCF_001527695.2. Classification (NCBI taxonomy): domain Eukaryota; kingdom Metazoa; phylum Chordata; class Lepidosauria; order Squamata; family Viperidae; genus Protobothrops; species Protobothrops mucrosquamatus. Next base: position 80,419 of record NW_015386475.1, read on the forward strand.
AAAAGTGAGGGAACGACCCCTACTGCCTTGGCCCTGGCCCTGGCCTAGGCCGGCCGGGAGCCAATGTACAATTTTGTGGTGGCCATCTATGCTGAAACGCATTCAGTCTTAGCTCCACAAGGCCGTCTGGAAACAGCGAGGAACCAGCCCCTGCCGTGTTGGCCCCGCCCCCGGGTGCATGCTGGGGAGGTGTCACCCTTTTGTGAGGAATGAAGAAATGCACCATCACCTGAAGTGGCCAGCAAATGGCCCTCACCTACTTCACATATCCGGCTTGATGGGCTCTGGGGGAGGGGTTTCAGCAGGCAGTGAGGCTCCTCCAGTGGACCATGCCTTGGCACTTGCCAAGGTCCCACCCCCTTCTGCCAGAGACCCTCAGATCTGTCCCACTCCTGCCCAGGCCTCCACAGGCACCTTTGACGCAAATGATGTAGAGCTGGCCATGCCCACCCAATAGGCCACACCCACTCCATCCATACCCACCCAGTAGGCCACACCCACCCTGGCCACACACACCCCAAGGGCAACTGCAATGCTGATGTGGCCCTCAATGAAATTGAGTTTGATACCCCTGCTATAGATGCATAATACCTTTTCAAATGGTCTTTTTTGTGATGGTGAGGAGTGTATTATTCTCTTTTGTTGATGCTGTTTTTGGATGATGTTATTGTGGACAGAGACGAACCTGATTGCAGCTGCTATAATGATTAAATTCCCATGGAAATAAAATGCTACAACCCAACAAAGATGTTGGAGGCAGGGAGCATAATGAGAAATCCCCCATGGAAAACAAGCCCAGTTATAATAGTGTTAGCCATCACCCCTTGTCAAGAAAAGGACTAGGTATTATATCCAAAAGCCAAGGGGAAAAAATGACTAAACTTCATATCCAAAGTTATTCTACAAGGCAGAGGAACAGCCAATCCGGGCCTGTAGTGGTCATCGTCTGGACTCAGCACCATCCCTGCCCCTTGATAAACCAGAGCAATGCAGACAGGATTTTTTAAACTTGCCTTCCCCCACACTGTTCTCAGCTGTTTCTGAAGCAACTTTAAAAATATCCTGTCTGGACTGCATAATTTAACAGAATAACAGAGTTGGAAGGGACCTTGGAGGTCTTCTATCCCAACCCCTGCTCAGGCAGGAAACCCTATACCATTTCAGACAAATGACTGTCCAATCTCTTCTTAAAGCTTCCAGTGTTGGAGCAATCACGACTTCTGGAGGCAAGTTGTTCTACTGATTCATTGTTCTAATTGTCATGAAATTTCTCCTTAGTTTTAGGTTGCTTCTCTCCTTGATTAGTTTCCATCCATTGCTTCTTGTCCTGCCCTCAGGTGCTTTGGAGAATAGCTTGACTCCCTCTTCTTTGTGGCAGCCCTGAGATATTGGAACACTGTCAAGGGAAGGGTGGGTCTGAATCCAGACAACAACAACTGCAGGCACCAACCATGAGGGGAAGGAAGGCCTCATTCTGTGTGTTTGTGTGTGAGAGTGTATGTCATAGCTTACTGATACCAGCCTTGTTCTTCAAAATGTCTTCCCTTCTTTCTGGTCCCCATTTTTTTCATTCACATTTCCAGGTATTCAACCACTTAGATGCCTTCACATAATGTCTCCTTTGATACTAATGCATCCTCTACCCTCATTGTATTATTGTTTCTTTGGTATTGCAATGACTAAAATAAGGGGAAATGCTTGTTTCTTGGTCTCTTTATTACACCTTGGGTCAATGGACACATTGTAGTAAGCAAGAACTGATAATTCAAATAAGAACAAGGAGCATTTAGGGATACTTTGTAACTTAATTTCAACATGCTGCAACTTAAAGATAAGGGAAAGGAGACGGGAGAGGAGGGGAGGGGAGGATTAGATGAGGCACAAGGAAAAGAGTACACTTTGCCCAGCTTGGACAAAAACTGAAAGGATGTCCATTAGGAGATACCAAGGTGGAATGAAGGTGTGCTGGGTGAAAAGGTGGGGAAAACATGGTAGCCTGAAGATTTACTGCCTCCATGTTCCTTATGGGTCATCCTTGGGTTAACTGGAATATACAAAAATAAAGGAAGTTGCTGACCAGTTGAGAACATAGCAGTTCAGCAAACCGGGATGAAATAGCCATACAACAGCGGTTGCTTAGTGATGGAGTTGCCAGGCCCAACTGTGGTTATTAAACGAGGATCATACATACATACATACATACATACATACATACATACATACATACATACTTACATACGTTGCAGTGGAAAAAATGGGAGGAAAATTGACACCCCCCCCAAAAATTGACCAGACCAAACTAAACACATGACACAAATTCAGATAACTAAAAGAATTTGAATAACTGCACCCCATGCAAAGACATCCTGTTAAACTATAACAAGAATGCTACATACTTATACAGACACCAATATATTAAATAGTGAACTTTGGTCAGGCTTGCAGTTAAAAAATAAACCCCATTGTCCACTTTTAATTGTTTTAATAAAATGTTTAATAATTTAAATCACCCTAATAAAAAAAACTAAGTATACATTTGTTTCAAGATTAAAAAAAAAGATTCTTTCCTAAATACTGTACTTCAGAGCACCAAATGTTGTTCCCTTTGTAGAATATTCTATCTACGACCAAATCAGAAACTTTTCCATGTCTAGACCAGGCCACCCATGTTGGCTTTTGGTTATGACTTTGCCTCTAGGTGTTCACTGATTCATTGCTTGATTTTGTTTTCCAGAATCTTCTCAGGTATTGAGGTCAGGCTGATAGGTCTGCAGTTTCCTGGACTTATTTCCCCCCCCGTTTTTTTTTGAAGATGGGAACTACACCAGTTCCTTTCCAGTCCTCTGGTAGTTCGCCAGTGCTCCAGGATCTTTGAAAGATATAGTTCAGTGGTTCTGAGATCATGTCTGCCAGTTCCTTCAGAACCTTGGGGAGTAATCCATTTGGTCTTGGTGATTTGAACTTATCTAGAGTGGACAGGTACTCACTTACTATTTCCTTGCCTATTTTAACTTGTATTCCTAATCTGTTTTTTACGGTACTGTTTTTGATAGGTTGGACTATTTTTTCTTTTTGTGTAAAGACAGATGCAAAAAATGAGCTAAGCAGTTCTGCTTTCTCCCTGTTGCTTGTCACCTTCTAACCATTTTCTCCCATTTATGGACCAATCATTTCCTTGATTTTTTTCTTGTTTTTTACATGTTGTTGTTATTTTTGATTTTTGTCGCAAGCCTTAGTTCATTTTGAACCTTAGCTTTCTTCACTTCATCTTTGCAGGCTCAGGGTATTTGCTGATATTCTACCTTAGTTATGTGCCCCTCTTCCCACTTTTTATACTTGTCTTTCAATTTATCAGAGAGTTATTTATGCAGCCATGCTGGTTTCTTTTGAGAGCTGTATTTTTCTTCTTCATTGGTATTGTGCTAGTCTGGGCTTTTATAATCTCACTTTTCAAAGTTTCCCAAGCTTCTTGGCTTGTTTTTCCCTTGAGAATTCTCATCCATGGAATCCTTCCCAAGCTCTTGCTAATTAGCTCTCTTAAAGTCCAAGACTTTAGTTTGACTTTGTTCTATTGCTTGTGCTTGTATAATGTTGAATTCCAATACTGCATGATCACTTCCCCCCCCCAACTTTCCTGTGGCTTCAACACCTTCTATCATTTCATCTCTGTTAGTGAGAATTAGGTCCAATATGGCTGATCCCCTAATTCCTTTCTCTACTTTTGGGGAAATAAAGGTGTCTGCTAGGTTTGTCATGAACCTGTTTGATCTTCCACTTGGTGCAGAGTTTCTCTCCCAGTTGATGTCAGGGTAGTTAAAGTCCCCCATTACTATTATGATGTGCTTCCTATATACCTTAGTTAACTGACTAACAAAAAGTTCATCTATTTCCTCTATTTGGTTGAATGGTCTATAACAGACATGTCAAACTCGCAACATCACGTGATGTCACGCAACGTATCAGGACGGTTTTGCCATTGCCGGCAATGGGGTGGGCGCGGCTTCTGGATGACGCGTCCAGCCCATGGGCCTGCAGTTTGACACCCCTGGTCTATAGTATACACCTATGGCAATGTCATTTCCCCCCCCTTTTATATTGAGCCAAATGCATCCAAGAAGTTTTCATCATTGTTGTGTTCTATTTCTGTAGAGAGGTAATTATTTCTTATATACAATGCAACTCCACCTCGTCTTTTATTTGGTCTATATATTCCATTTGTGGGTTTCATCCCACCAAGTTTCTGTAATGGCAACAATATGATATCTGGCCTCATTCACTTGAGTTTCTAATTCACCCTGTTTATTTCTCATACGCTATACGTTAGTGTATAGAGACTGAAAAATATGTTCCTATTTGGGCATCTAACACTCAATCAAAATTCCTCTGTGACCTTTAATGGAAAAGTTAACTTCTGTCTCCATGTCTCTTTCATTTATTGCTTTATGAAGAGAAAAGTGAAGAATCATACCAATATTGAATCTTCAAAGTTTTCCCTTTACTGGCAATATCCCAATATATCCCTCAATATACACAATGTATACAATATTATACAATTATATGGGTTGGTAACATTTCAGAATTCAGTTAAGTGACAAGACTAATACATATGTGGTTCATGACTAACGTGCTGAAAAGTGCAGAAATCATTTTGTTTATCTATTTTACAATTCTTCCACTAAAACTCTATGGATTCCACCACTGAAATCAGAACATTTACTTCTTAGTTGAACTTGTTCAGTTAAAATTTATCAAAAATAATGTAGAATCGGCACTGAATCTTAATCACAGGGACGGTGTGCACCTCACCATTTGTATATTATTCATAACTTACAAATTATACCTTATAATATCTTTCCACTTATCTCTGTATATGAATCTTAGCCATATACAGGTATAGTATATGGCAGTGATGGTGAACCTTTTAGAGACCGAGTGCCCAAAAACTGGTCCCACCCCCGCTCCACCCCTTGCCCCACCCCTGTTCTGCCCCCACCCCATCCCCTACCCCACCTGCCCGCAGGGCTACTCACCGCCTCCAGGGCCCACCGCAGATCACCCAGGCAGCAACGCCATGGCGGCCATGCCCTCTGCCCGCGTCCCGCAGCATCAACTGTGCGGGATGGGGCATGAGGGCAGAGTCTTGTCTACACTGCCTGGCTGCCATGTCCTTGGCTGCACTGCTCCGTGTGGGCCACGCTCAGGGGCGACTCTCCTCCAGAGGGACTGCTGGAGAGGAGGGGGTCATGGGGGGAGGCGAGGCTGGGGCAACGGCACATGTGCCCACAGAGAGGGCTCTGAGTGTTGCCTCTGGCACGCATGCCATAGGTTCGCCACCACTGGTATATGGTATAGTGAATTATAAATATATATATAATCATTTCTGCTAAAGTTCTCCACTAATTTTGATAGGTAAATGTAAAGAAACCCTCAACAATGGACAGTTTATATATTTTAGAGCTGTATGGAATTCTTCCCAAATCCTCATTTTGGAAAAGATGGAAAAATTCTATAATGGATTATAAATTATACAATTTAAAATTAATGTTAAGGTGATGTATTTATTAGAATACTTCATAATAACTTGGAAATTTTCTAAAGAAAAATAATTTAGAAATAAAATAATGTGGAAACTCCACCATAAGAAAATGTAAAAACGTCCATATTTTCGAGAATGAGAATTATTTATCAGCATTTCTCTCCCCCCCCTCTGTCTTTCTGTGTGTGTGGGGGGGGAGTGCATGCATATGTGTGTGTCTGTGTGTCTTTTGATTCAGTGTTGACACCTGGTGACACCCTGCAGAAATTCTGGGCAATGTTTTTGGAAGTATTTGCCATTGTCTCCTCCCAGGGCTGAGAAAGAGTGACTGGCCTAAGATCACTCAGCTGGTTTTGCACATAAGATGGGACTAGAACTTTCAGTCTCCTGCTTTTTAACCTGCTACCTTAACTACTACACAAGACTGGCTCTTGTTCATTCATCAGCTAGGTGGTAAAAAACAACAACAGATAAAGCAATATGGTAGAAGAAAGAAATGTAAGAAGTCTTAAAGCCACATTTTCAGGTTTCCCCCCCTATATTGGATGGTTTGAAGTTATGAAACCTGCTCTATATGAATAGTTCACATGCTCATGAATAGTTTCCACATGCAGATGTGAAACTGTGGAATTGTCATCTGCAGAGTCTACACATTTACTGGCTTTCTCTCTCAAATCAAATGCTGGAACATTCTGAGTAATGATACAAATGGACTCAACAAAGCTGGATAGACTCCCTATAACAGGATCTTGAACAATAAATGCTTTAATGCAATTATAGAATTGCATAAATTGAATTTAAAAATGGAGGAGATTAAGCCTTATATGACTAAAAAAAACACCACTCCTAAAACAGCATATAAAGTATGGATAAAAGCTGTAGTAAGTCCTTGTCCATGTCAATGGAGTATATCAACACAGAGGTTGAATGTTGCTAGACATAATAGGGACATATGAGCCAAAATCGTTATATGTCAATAGGAAGCAGCAGAAGCACTTTTTGCAATTAGGATGCTAATCCACAAACGTTTAGGTAATGCATTCAAGAGCCAATCTAATTATGTTGAGATACCTTGCTGTTCAAGATACAGCCCTATTTCCTTATTTCAACCAGACCCAGAAGAGAAAACACAAACTCCAAAAGATGAAGAAAAAAATGGAGACTGCCTTTATGAAAAGTCATCTTAGTGGGGAAATGCACATTTTTTATTGGTTCCTCGGGGTTTTCTGGCCTTCAGTTTCTTCCATCCATTATCTAAATAGACAAATCAGCTAACTTTCCTTTACTCAGTTTACTGTAATTCTTTCTGTGCCTACATCTCTTAAAGTGAAATTTCTCCACAATTATTAAAGTAATTGATCATTACACTATTATAATTACTATAATATATAAATTTCATTTCTAAAGAATTAAATAGAGCCACATGTAATATTCAAGACTATTACCTGCACATATTGTTTTCTTTTAAACTACCGTCATGGTGGTTTTCATCACAAAATGTATAACAAAGCTACATCTATTGCTATTTTATTATTTGTTTCAAGCACTCAGATTTGCTCTGACTGACAATATATTCCAGTTCTAGAGTCTACTAGGAAGACAAATGAGGTCTGTTTCAAATTGTTGTTGTTGTTGTTAGTTGCGAAGTCGTGTCCGACCCATCGCAACCCCATGAACAACGTTCCTCCAGGCCTTCCTGTCCTCAACCATCTTCTGGAGTCCATTTAAGCTCATGCCTACTGCTTCAGTGACTCCATCCAGCTACCTCATTCTCTGTCGTCCCCTTCTTCTATTGCCCTCAATCTTTCCCAGCATTAGGCTCTTCTCCAGTGAGTCCTTCCTTCTCATTAGGTGGCCAAAGTACTTGAGTTTCAACTTCAGGATCTGGTCTTCTAAAGAGAAGTCAGGGTTGATCTCCTCTAGGACTGACCGGTTTGATCACCTTGCAGTCCAGGGAACTCGCAGGAGTCTTTTCCAGCACCATAGTTCAAAGGCCTCAATTCTTTTGTGCTCAGCCTTTCTTATGGTCCAACTTTCACAGCCATACATTGCAACTGGGAAAACCGTGGCCTTGACTACACGTACTTTTGTTGGCAGAGTGATGTCTCTGCTTTTTAGTATGCTGTCTAGATTTGCCATAGCTTTCCTCCCCAGGAGCAAGCGTCTTTTAATTTCTTGGCTGCAGTCCCCATCTGTAGTGATCTTGGAGCCCAGAAAGCTAAAATCTGTCACTACCTCCATTTCTTCCCCATCTATTTGCCAGGAATTGAGAGGGCCGGATGCCATGATCTTGGTTTTCTTAATGTTGAGTTTCAAGCCAATTTTTGCACTCTCCTTCTTCACTCGAATCAAGAGGCTCTTTAGTTCCTCTTCACTTTCTGCCATTAAAGTGGTATCATCTGCATATCTTAGGTTGTTGATATTTCTCCCGGCAATCTTAATTCCAACTTTTGATTTATCTAGCCCTGCCTTTCTCATGATGTGCTCTGCATATAAGTTAAATAGGCAGGGCGACAGAATACAGCCTTGCTGGACTCCTTTCCCAATTTTGAACCAATCAGTGGTTCCATGTCCAGTTCTCACTGTTGCTTCTTGACCCGCATGTAGGTTTCTCAAGAGACAAATAAGATGGCCTGGTACTTCCATCTCTTTAAGAACTTGCCACTGTTTGTTGTGATCCACACAATCAAAGGCTTTAGCATAGTCAATGAAGCAGAAGTAGATGTTTTTCTGTAACTCCCTAGCTTTCTCCATGATCCAGCGTTATGTTGGCAATTTGATCTCTAATTCCTCTGCCTCTTCGAAATCCTGCCTGTACTTCTGGAAGTTTTCGATCCACATACTGCTGGAGTCTAGCTTGTAGGATTTTAAGCATAACTTTACTTGCATGTGAAATGAGTGCAATGGTACAATAGTTTGAACATTCTTTGGCATTGCCTTTCTTTGGAATTGGAATGTAAACTGACCTTTTCCAATCCTGTGGCCACTGTTGAGTTTTCCAAATTTGCTGGCAAATTGAGTGTAGCACTTTTACGGCATCGTCTTTTAAGATTTTGAATATCTCAGCTGGAATACTGTCAATGGTGAAAAAAGCAAGGTTCTACATGTAGGCAAGAAAAAACAAATGCACAGGTATAGTATAGGGGGTACCTTGCTCAATAGTAGTAACTGTAAGAGGGACCTCGGAGTCCTAGTGGACAACCACCTAAATATGAGCCAGCAGTGTGCTGCAGCTGCCAAAAAAGGCCAACATAGTGCTAGGCTGCATTAACAGAGGGATAGAATCAAGACCACGTGTTAATACCACTTTACAATGCCTTGGTAAGGCCACACTTGGAATACTGCATCCAGTTTTGGTCACCGCGATGTAAAAAAGATGTTGAGACTCTAGAAAAAGTACAGAGAAGAGCAACAAAGATGATTAGGGGACTGGAGGCTAAAGCATATAACGAACGGCTGCTGGAATTGGGTATGTCTAGTTTAATGAAGAGAAGGACGAGGGGGGACATGATAGCAGTGTTCCAATATCTCAGGGCCTCCCACAAAGAAGAGGGAGTCAAGCTATTTTCCAAAGTGCCTGAAGGCAGGACAAGAAGGAACAGGTGGAAACTAATCAAGGAGAGAAGCAACCTAGAACTAAGGAGAAACTTCCTGACAGTTAGAACAATTAACCAGTGGAACAACCTGCCTCCAGAAGTGGTGAATGCTCCAACACTGGAAGTTTTTAAGAAGAGACTGGACAGCCATTTGTCCGAAATGGTATAGGGTTTCCTGCCTGAGCAGGGGGTTGGACTAGATGA